>NW_022280177.1:77273-198528 GCF_004355925.1 Anarrhichthys ocellatus
GTTTCTGGTCCAGGTCAGTGGACCTGCTCATGCTCAAAGATCTGCCCCTCAGAAATATACCCCAAGGGTTTCAAGAGCTTGGCTGTCAAAGCCTTTGTAATTCTGGATGATGAGAGCTCATTAGCTGGACCAGAGCTCTTCACACTGTTCAGACTGGAGAGCAAACCATTCTCATACTACCTCAGAACTTTCTTTGGCATCGTAGAAACATCTGGCAAGAAGACAGGATTCCAGATCGAGTCACTGGACTACAGAGTTCTCACCACAAATTGAACACTAACTAAACACCAAGGACCAGCCTACATCAGCCACATCTCCATCACATTGCCAGGCCCAGCTCAGAACTGGACCCCAGAAGCTGAACTACTCCTGCTACTCAGAAGAGATGTCGTTCGAGCACGGATCGACCCGGGCTGGGTAGTAATAGGAGAGATGTGACTGAGTAATGTACATAAGAAGAGAGTCAACACGTTCAAGACCATCATGCTGGACAAAGATTGCTATTACATTTTTCTAAAGCCTGAACAAGCTTCATGTACGTTGAGGAGACACGGCAGTACTTTAACAGCCAGGCAAGGGAACTAAGAGGATGCTGGGACAGACGGTATTCAATCTAACTGAGCGTGACAACAACCTGGCTCCGTCAGTGAAGACATCGTCTTCTTTGAGATAAAGGACCCAAACGTCTACAGAGACCACCTTAACAGTTGGGTTAACACCGTCATTTAAAGAGCCACGCCAGTCTTTGCAGAACAACTAAGTGCAGGTAGTCCAATGGTTTGCATCTCTACGATGAGCCTGAAAACAACAGAAACGTGAGATGCAGGAACAGATCTTTGCCAACGGATGTGAGGAAGTAGCACTACCACTGAGAGAAGATGAGGAGTGCTGGTATCTCCCAACGTTTGGGTTCCAGCTCGCACAAAACCAAATCAGATCTTTGAATCAAGCTGCAATGACTTTGGTGTCTTCCTCAATGCCTCTTTACAGGTCCTGACCTCAACAAATCCCTCCTTGTTGTCTTTTTACAACTGTTTCTGTTTTTAATGACACAAGGATCTCAACATCAACAAGGAAGTTGTTGAGTACCGGAGGAAGGTCTTCGTTTTTTGGCAAAGGGCCATCTCCTGCTGTGGCTATCAACGGGCTGCAAAGAGCCATCACAGAAAGTGCTCAGGAGCACTAGGCCGATACTTTAGAGTTTATAGAAAGGCTCTTTTATGTTGACCATGGCTTGGTATCCGTATTATCTGAAGCTGTGGCAATCGACCTGTTCCGATGAACGCAGGCGTCACTCGCTAAGTCAAACCTCCACTTACAAAAGTTTGCTTCAAACTGTCATGGAGGCCCTCCCGCCTGAACATCTTGTTGGTCATTTTCTTTTAGGGAACTGAATTTAATGCTTCTTTGGAGTCATGATGTCTCTCACAGAGGGTATTTCTGAAAACATTCAGCACACTTTCTTCTCTCAGGGCTTCCATACTAACCAGAGAATACAGCAGCTTTACCTTTGCTCTGACAGGCGGATGTTCCTCTGTTCTCTGAGGTCTCTCCAACATCATCTGTGTGAGAGAAGTTACAGTATGTGTTATTTCATCACTTTGACTTATTACCTATTTCTTATCTTCAAGTTAACCCTGATTGGTAATTAGTTTTTATTCATTCTTCAGGTGTAAAACATGTTTGTGTGTTATGTGCTGTAGGTTACATCATTGTGTCTGGGATAGACGATTAGTTGGTGTGTAATTGCTGTGGGACATTGTCAACACAGCTGTAGCTCCACAAACTATTCTTCATTTCTAGCTACGATTATTCTTTCATTCAATTATTACACATGGTTCTAAAATGAAGTCCATCCAAACAACAGATCTTAGTCCTGCTGTGGGAGATCACAACCAACACATTCACCTACTCTGTGTCGACCGCGATCAAACATTCACTCGACATGGAGTCTCAACTGTCTACAGTGTTTTTAACCCCTGTTGGGAGGGAGGGGGGGCTCCGGATCAAAACCACTTCAACCACGTCGTGGTACGTCAGAAGTTAGGACTGAACTTCCTGCTGTAGCTGCAGAAGTGGAAGTGTTTGCTGCAGGTCTGATGATGTTCACTCAAACTCCACAAAATGAAACTTGTACATTTTAAATAGCTTGTTGGGCATTTTCTTTTAGGGAACTGACTTTAACCCTAAACCCCAATACATAAACTCTCTGTCAATAACGTGCAGGATACTACCGCTCTGTTCAATCTCCATCAACGCATCAACCTCATGTGCATAACAGCAGCATTTCATCTCACTGGATAGTAACTCAGCTGTTCCTATGAAAAAGAATGCGCCATAATTCCGAGATATCCCACAAAATCATTTCATATGTTATCTACGTAATCATGAACGAGGAAGTATGAAGACCGCAAAAGCCCACACAGGGTGAAAAGTGGATGGGTCCAACAAACAGCGACCTTTGACCCAGCAGACCGCTGTTTGTTCCTCCTCTGAAGTGAGAAGTCAGCGTTTTATAAGTTACGTAACCTGTGTTCTTTACTGTACTTTGAGTACCTAACGCAGTATTTCACCACCTTTTCCTTAAAAGTCGTTCATGATCTTTTCCTAAACTAACTACTTTCTGTATTACTGTATTCATGTAATGAGCAGAATTTGTACCATCGTATGAGGATACTTTGATCACAATACATTATGTGTCTCAAACCAAGGAGTAAATAAAAGATGACTGAATCAGGTAGCGTCAGCACAATCTGTCCAATAATAAAGACCCTGTCCCATTACAAGAACTGTGTTTCCCATTTTAAGTCACTATTTGCATGAAAGTACAAATGACTGAAGTGTGACTGACCTTCTGGTCCTGAGCTGGTGTTTGTCAGACTCTGCAGCAGATCCTTTCTGGGCATCTCCTGTAAAACCTTCCTGGTGACCTCTAGAGCTCCATGAAGTTCAAAGGTCTTCACCATCAGATCCACAGTTTTCAGCCTATTTGCATTCTCCAGCTTTGACTCTTTGATAGCTTGGTAAGGTTTCATGAAGCCATGCTGCTGCAGAAGCCAGGTGAATTTCTCAAATTCATCCACTTTTAAATCCTCCAGAGTCTTCAAAAGGTCCACTGCCGTCATCGTGGCTCCCTGCTAGAATCTGCCTGTTTCCTCACCTGAAGGAAAAACTGTGTTGGAACCACAGAAACAATGGAAATTCAAGGAGGAGTCTTTGTTTTTGTGGATACAGGAAGTTAAACACATCCATGTGATCGCTCACAGCTAGTGATGTACTTTATACAGTGATGGGAGGAGAATGGGTCAAACAAACACAGGACTTTCAAACAGGGGACTGGTGTTCAAGACCGGTGTTCTTGAGTAGATGGTAAATGGACTGTACTTGTATAGTCTGTTCTAGTCTTCCGACCACTCAAAGCACTTTAACACTACTTGTCATCATTTACCCATTCACACACTGATGACAGGGGCTACCATGCAGGGTGTCATCTGCCCATCAGAACTATCTAACATTTATACACCGTGGGCACAGCTACGGGAGCTATTTGGGGTTAAGAGTCTTGCCCAAGGACACATCAACATGGACTAGTGGAGGCGGGTATCGAACCATCGATCCTCTGATCGAAGGTCGTTCCTGCTCTACCACTGAGCCACAGTCGCCCTTAATTAGTGACCTGTTAACTTATTTAACTTCAGGTACTTTTTTTTAAACCCAACCATGATGTTTTTCCTAAAACTGTCAAAGTGGTTTTGTTGCATAAATCTAACGTTGTGTTCCAACACTTCTCCGCAAGGCCACCTAGGCTCTAAAGAAGTAGGTGGGCTGTGGAGACTAAAGCCTTTCTACTCGCTCTTGGCACCGGAGCGTGAGCCTCCACAGATGGTGCGTGAGCTCCAAGAACACATGAAGGCATTTATGCTCAACGTGATGTTTGTTGCATTATTCTCTGAAACACCAGAGGACCAACAAACAAGATGAACTGTGAAGAATCAAAAAGACGAGTGAAACCAGCAAAACTCCATAAACCAACCTCCATAGTGAAGAGGAGTGATTGTAATGAACTGTAAACTCATATCTCATACTCATGGTCTACTTTATTATCTTTATACAAACCCTGTAAAGACAGAAGCATTAAATATATTGAAAAGAAACAAAGGTTGAATATCCTGTAAACTATTTGATTTGCCTGCTAAATATTTACTCACATTTAGATGTTTAACACTTCCTGTTTCTACAGCTTCCAAAAATGAATTGGCCTTCTTTGTAAAATCCTCAGACATGGAAATAGTGTTTTAATCTGTGAACTATTAGTGACTGCGCGGCGCATGCAACAAGTTACAAAAATTCAGAGGTGCATGACCAAGTCCAGTGACGCCAGGCCGTAATTACGTCACTTTCTGGTGCCGGCTTCACTACAGCGAGTGTGAATTAAGCTTAACTTCTGGGCGTGTGTTCATTGGGCTCCACCCACTCCACCCATAGAGTCCAATAGAGGGTGGAGCCTGTGTGAGTCCGAACGAAGGTTACAATATTGTAACCCTAGTTCTATAAGCACAGGCTGAGCCGAGCCTTCTACCAGAGGGTCCTGTCACTCCTAAGCCCACTGTGCAGCTTGCATGTTTTCCGCTCTGCACTTCCTGATTGGTCAGCTATGCTGATGCTACTTTTATAGTGGGCATATGCAGCTCATTATTGGAGTAGATTATTACCCATTAGATCATATTTATTCAGTCTTAAGGAAGGGTGTCCACTTTTGATGAGCTGGTTTGTGACACACATTTCCAAATGAAAAACAGCTTTTTGTCTTCACACCAACCTGACAAATAAAACACAGTTACTACATCATAAGCCCCGCCTCCTAAAGTTTCTGACATCAAAACATGAATTTTCCAAAATTTGTCTCCAGGTAAAGACAACAAACAGCTGTTCTTGTGTGTAGTTTTGATCAGTCAGAATAAACAGTAGACTGACATGTGCACATATTTCAGCAGTGAGTCGGCGCAGATTAAAATCAAACTAGTTTCCTGGTGATGATAAAATCTGACTCAACTGAACATGAAAAGACTCAAAGGCTGAAAAGACTTTGGCCATAAAGTTACATATGACAGAATATGAGTGAATTAATTCAGGTACAAAGAGTAAATATCAGTGCTGAAAGAAGTGATCAGTGCTCTCATCTACAAGTTTGTGTAACAAATGTCAGCAGAGCTCCTTCATCAGAGAGTCTAAAGATACCTGTTAAAGTCACTCACCTGTTGAAGTCACATCCAGATGAGGTCAAAGAGACTTTCTACCTTCGTCTGCAGACACCGAGAGACGCAGCCATCGCGTCCTCACACCTTCAAATCCAAGTCAGGACTTGTGAGTAAGACGTGAGAACAGAAACCCGTTCTGTGCTGTAGTGCTGCCAGTAAACCAAAGATTACAAAAGGTCTGTCAGTCAGAGTTCTTACTTGATGACATCACCACCTGAGCTGGTCTCACTAATGAGTTTAATCCGGTTCTTCACTGTCAAATATTTTTACAATCAAGTCAAATATGACAACCCTGCTGTTTTTCATTTGTATTTAAAGTAAAATTGTATATAAATATATACATACATAAATCTAATTGTGTGTATATATATTTCTCATATTTGGTTCGATTGTAAAAGTTCTTCACAGAGAAGAACCAGAGTAAACTCATATATGTGGATCAGCATTATATATCATGGATTGCTGTAACGGTCATTCATCTTCATGAAGAAGCTGAAGAGGAAGCTGAACAACTGAGCTGCTCAGCTGTAGTTTGTGGTGCTGTTGAGCTTTACTGGGTTGTACTGAGAGCTGCTTCTCATGTTTATTCATGTTGGATGGAAGAAACTGTAACCTTGCTGAGCTTAACATTTACTGCAGGGCTGTTATATCACAGTACAACGTATTATCTTTATAGAGGTCAAATAAGGTACAGGGGAGGTTTGATACAGTAACAGCAATAAAACCGTTAATATTTAAATAAGCCTACATTCCATATACACACCTACCGTTTGTCTTCTTCTACTCAAACGTCAAGAGGTGGATAATCAGTGTGATCGTCCTCGTACAGTCAGATACACAAACATCACTGTACATTAAATGTAAGAAGTACCTGAACCTCACGTGTGTCTCGTATATCATTATTCATTAACCAGGACAGACTTCAACACAACAGCACATTTCATGTCTGTGATACAGAGATCGTGGAGGCTGCAGTGACTTTTGGACTCTGATAAGATAGGTGTGTGTTTTTACACCGCCTGTCGAGCAATAAAAGAAATAGAAACCTTCTCAAGCAGCAAGCACCTGACCACACAGGTCAGACATTAATGGGACATTTCATTCTAGTAGACTTCAACAGTTCTTATCAGACTATTCATATTTTTAAATAATTTGTTATTATTATTACAATTCAAAGTCTGTTTCAAAGATATGCTCAAATCAAGCACCATGTCCCAATCCTTGCCATGTTCTGGTCTAAAGCTGACTTGAGACCAGCCTTCAGGCTCTCCAGGAACAGCTTCAACATGCTGGTCCAGATGGATGGAGCCATCAACTTGAGGTGCTGGTCTACTGGTCTAATGGTCTACTGGTCTACTGGTCTAATGGCTTGCTTGTGGAGCCTCCTACAGGTTCACTGCATACATCTTTGTCATGCCACTAGTCACAGTTTGCAGGACTGTCCACAACGTCGTGGAGGAAATGATGATTGTCATCCACAGAATTATTCATTTCCCCAAACCAGAGGAGGTGGAGGCCGGCTTTGTTCGCCTTACTGGCCATGAGGAACTCTGCTGTGCTGCTGGTGCCATTGATGGGTCTCACATGAGGATTCCTCCATTCTTATACAGAGGATGTATTTATGAGAAGGCTTAGATTCTCTGATGTTAATAGTAAACTCATGATTCTGTTTCATCAAATGATTCTAGAGATGGTGGCTCAATATGCAATATAAGTATGGTATGATAACCTGTCACTACAGTTGAAGTCTAAGCTCGCTCGTCTTAATAATAACAATAATAATGTTCTCTCGGTGGAGCCACTGCGCTCAACATGGCAACCCACCCGACGTAACAGACAACGTGCTGTCTGACACTCACACGTCTCACGCGGAAGAACAACATTCTACACGCTATGCTAAACTAGCTTACCAGGAACACCAACAGCAGTACACACACTACAAACTCTCCCGCAGCGTTTAGGTAGCTGTTCCCTACCGATTCAAACAGGGCTAAAGAGATCGCCACGGCGATTGTTATATTTATAGCCGCGGATATGAGACCCTACTCTGGAGTGATAAACGCAGGCTTTACTAACATGCTTAATGTTATTGAGCCCATGACACTACTCCTTCACGAGACTACACAAAGCTACCTGACTGTAACAACACATTACCTCACTACTGAATGGGAGGAGCCAGGTTCTTCAGACACGCCCCCTTGAGAGTCTCACCAGCGATGATTTGGCATTTCTGCTTTTTTGCTGTATTGAAAACATACTGAACCGTAGCGCCACTGTGTCGTATTGAACCAAACCGAGAATTTTGTGAACCGTTACCCCCCTAATATTATGATTTTCTATGACTAGTGTGATGTGATATTATTATTTATTATCTGTGTTGACCACGCCCACCTGGTTAAATTATTGTTAACTATTGTCAACATAATAATAATAATACTTTTATATAGCACTTTTCTAAATACCCAAAGACACTTTACATAGGGCAGAGACAAACAGAACAAACAAAAACGAAAAAAAAGAAAGACAGAGGAGCAAACAAAACAAACAAAAAGAAAATTTTGGTAAAAAAGAAAACTGGAGAAGCTGTGCGGAATGGGTCATGTAAAGGAGGGTAGGGTGCAGGGGTTAGCAGGTGAAGGCAAGTTTGAAGAGGTGGGTTTTGAGGGCTTGTTTGAATGATGACAGGGAGGGAGCCTCACGGATGTTGATGGAGGGGGTTCCAGAAGGGGAGGTGCAGCAGCTGAGAAGGCCCTGTCACCCCAGGTCCGTTGCTTGGTCCTGATGGTCTTCAGAGTGTTTGCACTGGCGGACCTGAGGCAACGGGTTGGGGCTTGGAGGGGGAGGAGGTCTGAAAGGTAGGGAGGGGCCAGGTTGTTTAGGGCTTTGTAGGTGGTGAGTAGTATTTAAGTCTATTCTGTATTTGACCGGGAGCCAGTGGAGGTCGTGAAGGACCGGAGTGATGTGTTCATAGCGGCGGGTGGAAGTGAGCAGTCGAGCGGCAGAGTTCTGAACATATTGGAGTTTGAGGATTTTGTTGGGAGAACCATAGAGGATGCTGTTGCAGTAGTCGAGTCAGGAGGTTATGAGGGCAGGGATGAGAATTTCGGTGGTGGCAGAGGACAGGGAGGGTCGGAGGCGTGCAATGTTCCTGAGGTGAAAGAAGGCAGTCTTGGTGATGTGGTTGGCGTGGGGTAGGAAAGAGAGGGTGGGGTCAAGGATGATACCAAGGTTGCGGACCTGGAAGGAGGGGGCAACGATGGAGCCATCAATGTTGAGAGAGAAGTGCTGAGCGGGTGAGTATTTCTGATTTATTGCAGTTGAGTTTGAGAAAGTTCTGTTGCATCCATGATTTTATATCAGTGAGACAGGTGGTGAGAGTGGAGCGGGTGACGGAGGTGATGGTCTTGGTGGAGAAGTAGAGTTGGGTGTCGTCAGCGTAGCAGTGGAAATCGAGACCATGACGACGGATGATTTGTCCAAGGGGAAGGATGTAAATGATGAAGAGGAGGGGACCAAGCACGGAACCTTGGGGGACACCGTGAGTGACTGGGGAGGTGGAGGATTTACAGTTGTTTATTGCAATGAATTGATGTCGGTCTGAGAGATATGAGGTGAACCAGGAGAGGGCAGTGCCAGTTATGCCAAGGGAGTACTGGAGACGTGAGAGGAGGATGGAGTGGTTGATAGTGTCGAAGGCGGCGCTGAGGTCAAGGAGGATGAGGATGGTGAGGAAGCCAGAGTCAGCAGAGAGAAGTATGTCATTTGTGATTTTCAGTAGGGCGGTTTCAGTGCTGTGTTTTGAACGGAAGCCAGATTGGAAGGGTTCGTAGAGATTATGGAGATTGAGGTGGGACTTGAGTTGTGATGCAACAGCTCTCTCAAGGACTTTGGACAGGTAGGGGAGGTTGGAGATGGGCCGGTAGTTGTTGGGGATGTCGGGGTCAAGACCCGTTTTTTTCATCTGTATTTTCATGATAATGTGGGGAATGAACTCCCCACTGATGTCAGGACAGTAGAGGCGCTGCCCATCTTTCGGCGCAGGCTGAAAACTCACCTCTTCAAGAAGGCCTACCCTGAGCCTTACACTTAGCACTTACTTAGCATCTATTGTATTCATACTAGCTTATTGCACTTATTGTTTTCATATTAGTTTGCGGCACTTATTGCATTCGTTTGTTTCTGCACTGTACGTTGGCTCTGGTTTATGCTCTTAGATCAGGGGTCGGCAACCTTTTCTATCCAAAGAGCCATTTTGCTCTATTTTCCACCAAATAAAATTTGTCTGGAGCCGCAAAAGCTATTTGATATCACAGTTTATAAAGTTGTATATATAGTTATATTATATATATACAAAAACTATAGTTTGTTGTATTTATGAAAATATAGAACAAGAATAAAGAAAATTCTTGACATTATTTTGCAATTTTACCTGACATAACAATATCAAACTCTTATGAAGAGGAGAGTTTGCTGCAGCAGCTGAGAAATCGCTCTTTTTCGCTCATCTCCAGCGTGACACTTTTCAGCAAATGCTGTGTGCTTGTTCTGGAAGCATACATGTAAACCAGCATCGTTGGCAGTGAAAGCAAATGAAGACGTCCACGCAGAGTCAAACTCTCTATTTTCCTCCGTGACTTTTCTTTATTTGGATTTATCCATTGATAGTTTACAGAGGGCGGGGGTCTGAAAATCATGATCAGCCACCTGCAGGGAAAAGCGCTTGACAGGGGTAGAGGATTTAACTGCCTGTGGGAAATATTAACATATAAGATTCTGTTCATTCTTGCTTATAAATTATATTCTCTCTGAACACATTTCTCTTTTTGGAGAGAGTCATGTGAGATAACTTCTTCTATCAGCGCAATTTCCCTGCTCTTCTTTCTATTTCCTCATCTCAGCCCCGTGTGTCACGGTGTGTGTAAACCTCGCTGGAGTCAGGAAACTTGTCAGAATACTCATGTTTGATTGGCTGAGCTGCATCACGTGATGTGATTTGCAATGCATTGGTCGGTGTGTTTCCTGCACCGCCGAACAAGTGCCGTAATGGCTGAATAAGAGGCGCCGGTTAAAATTTAAACTCAGTGCCCAATATGTATAATTCCGAATTATCTATCGGTTTTTAGTTCCTGGGTCTGGATCTGGTGCGCCAGTTGGGGACCTCAGGGAGCCGCAACAGAGAGGCTAAAGAGTCGCATGCGGCTCGCGAGCCGGAGGTTGCCGATCCCGTCTTAGATGCTTGTTTGAAGAAAGGAGATGCACTTATGACTTCTGGTGACTTGTTGTTCTCTCGAAAACCGATGTATACACTTATTGTAAGTCGCTTTGGATAAAACTGTCTGCTAAATGACTGTAATGTAATGTTATAAAAATGACAGTAACTTAAGCACACAAACAAGATAATTAACACAATAACCTGAATCTAGCATAGAAACCGTAAGTAGCCTACTAGGAGGTGATTTCGTGGTTGAACGTGGTCCTTCTGAGTTTGTCGGTGGGACTCAGGCAGCACGGCTACGTGCGGCGCAGTAGATTCTCTCGGTAGTAGAGAATTTCTTCAGCTCAGTAAGGGAATTCCCGTCCTTACGGCTAGTACAAGGTCGACTTGGGTGGAGAGGAGAAATGTGCTCTGTCTCTCTCTCTCTCCCTCTGAAGAAGTCCGTTTCTTCACTTCTGCAGGACAATTGTTCGCTTCCTCGTCCAGGATGCGAACAAAAACAAAACAAACAGTCCAGTAGATACGTCCAGCAAATCTAAAACTGTTAAACCTAGGACTTAATTTAAATACAGCAACGTTGCCTGTGCCTCTGTTATGTTCAAAGTTTCTCAAACAGAGGAGAAGAAGCAGCCCCCCCCTTGCTTTCTTTCTTCCATCAGCAAGCAGGTCCGAATCAGCTGGTTTGAGTTAAAATCAAAAGGAATTTAATATACCAACAAAAGCAAATACAGTTACAAACTGAATCACACTATTAATAACTGTAAGGGCCTGAGGGGCAGGGTAGTGGCTGGCATTCCAGCCAGAAGGCTCCACCCACTCCTTCAGGAGAGCATTGAGATCAGGTGTTGGAAGAGACACACCTGATCCTGATCTCCTCATCAGGGAGGGAAACGGAGCAGAAGGGAGATGACGAGGGGAGAAGAGTGTCTTCTCCTCGGGTGGAAGAAGATTAAGCCCGGTAAGTCGGCTAGCGGCCCGGCTGACTTAGTTTAGTTGTATAGTTAACTGATCGAGCTCGGGACTGAGCTACGTTTTCTGTTTGAAGTTTGTTTGATTAAAAACCTACAGAACTCACTCTGCCTGCGATTGCTGTGCTGTCACTAATTTCTGTCCTCCGTACCTTCCTGTTACATAACATAATATTGCATGAAATATGAGATCCATTCCGAGCCACCCAACAGGCTGGTATGCCTGCTCGGTGGCCAGCAGAAGATCTGAAATCCTGCAGAGTTTCCAACCCTTTGTCCCCTGGAGAAGTCTCTGAAGAGTCTCATATTACACATACAGTATCTCACCCCATCGATCAGCTCAATGATTGGCTGAAATCCAACAAGCCCCTCCTTGGCCCTTGACCTGTTGCTCTGATCAGAGACACCTCACCCAGCCACTTTCTTCCAACCCTCCTTTTACAACACATTCCTCAACCCCCTCACACAGACACTCAAACACACTCCTTGGTTTAAACTCCTACAAGTAAACACTGACACATAATATCCAGCACTAGGAGCGCTTTAAACTTAAATTCCTCACACCTCCTTGAACAACCGAGGTGATCGAGGGAAAAGCGATGCTTTCAGGGGGGCTCAGGGTTTTTACACCACCAAACTACCCCAGAGAGGAGAGCTCAGATGGAAGCTAAGCTAACCCAACCCAGCTAGGACCTCAGGCTACTCTACTACCCAGCATGCTGCTGGCTGTTTGATGCCCGGTCACAGAACAATAAGGATGAAAGCAGCGGGAAGTCGGTGACTGCTGAGTCCACATCTTCACAGAGACCTGATCCATCATGGTCCATGATCAAGCTGAACTTGATTGGACATCAGGACAGAGAGCAGGACTCTGGTGGACCAGAGGACGACGACTCTGTGATTATGTCCTGATGCTTGGTGCTCAAACACAGTCAGAGTTGATGGACAATGTTTTCCTCATGTCGAGTTCATAATGTGTAGATATCGGCCATAATATCTGACCAGAGAATTGTCTGTTGCTGCCGTTTAAATTCATTATGATGCAGATTTAAAAACATGCACTGCAGGAATGATCTACTGTTGGTTTTGTTCGTCTTGTCACAAATGGGCTATAGACTGTATGCAAGACGGGCTACAACTGTGTTGCATGATGACTAGGGTTGGGTACCGAAAACCGGTGCAACGGAACGCAGATTTTGGTGCTTCCTTTCGGTGCCTGAGCCGATTGAAATACTTTTTTTACACTACTCTGTTGACTCCATCCTGGCAGCAGGTAACGATAGCCTCGGTCCTCCGCTCCTCACTCATAGTATTATTACAACCGGACGAGCCGTGCACGCTTAGAAACAAACCCGCCGCTCATAAGCACAACATCCACAGGCACGTGAAAACTTCTTCTTTGAGGTGTAGTGGCGGTTGGCAAACGATGAATTGGCGCATTACCGCTACCAACTGGTAAAATAAAATAAAATAAGTCAGGAGAGGTGTCGTATTTTGCCAGAGAAGGCAAATATGCTCATATTTCTGCAAAATAATTGCTGAAGTTTGAAGCTATAGTGTGTTTTGTATTTATTTATATGTATTTAAGCATACTGTAAACTGTTAACAGTTAATATATTGTTCATAGTTTGAGATTAAATAGTTTGAAGCTGTAGTTTGAAGCAAAGTGTTTTGTATTTAAAGTATACTATAAATATAAACAGTTAATATATTGTTCAATTTGAAGAAAAAAATTTGCCTCAACAAAAAAAAAAAAAAAAAAGGCCTTTCCTTAATGTCGTCAATAGTTTTGTGCTTCTTTTTTTTTTTTTTAAGTATCGGTTCAGGCACCGTTATCATTTTAAAAGTATCGTTTTAGCACCGGTATCGGAAAAAACCCAAACGATACCCATCCCTAATGACAATGATCCCTGAATCCTTATATACCGTGAGCACCCAAAGTTGTATTTATCCATTTTTGATACTACCCTAAAATATTGGGGTAGTAGAATAATAACTCCAATAGAGTGGAGCAAGATGTCTTTTTTATATTATTCTTTGGGGGCGGTTGGAGTTTGTTCCGAGTGCTGGTTACATATCCTTGGACTTTTATTTTGTGAATGTACTTGATAAGATCTTTGTGCTTTATGGGACATTACTAGCACGACGCACAAGTCAGGGTGCATGTTCATAACTACTTTAATATGAATTAATACAGTGTAAGCATGACTAAATACTGGATCTTTCTCATGCCCTTAAAGCTGCATTAATCAATATTTTTATATTAATAGACTAAAGATTAGGTGTATTATGTAGCTTCAGCTAACAGAGAATATTAAACTTGCACTTAACTGAACACAAACATGACTCCATAGCACTAGTAACTGCCTAAGGGCCTTATACAAAAGGTAGCCCAATTTGTCAATAACTGCTGCCCCCCCAAGTGGTAATAAAAAAATAAATTAAAAAAATGCAGTTTGAATTAGTCTAAATGCGTAGATAAAGACAAGACACTACAACTCTTTACCCACTAAAGTGAAATTATTGTTTTTACAAATTTATTAACATTCATTACTGATTTAAATGACTTCCACAATATAGATCAATATTTTTTTTAAAGTTATGTCTGTTTCAAACAGACATTTGACAAAAATATCCAAGATTGCATAGTCTTGAATGACTTATGAGCCATAATGGATAATATGACTATACTTGTATTACAGGTACAATACACAATACTGTTAGAATACTTTCAACAAAGCAATTAGCATAAAAACAGGTCGATCCAACTCACTGAATCCTGAATAAAATACTAAAATGGGTTTCAGGGTTATTCCTTGATGACCTCAACCATATTCTGTGACCAGCGTATTCCATGCAAGTGGGCAGCAACATGTAACACAATTCAACACACATCAAGCTGCAATGTCACGGTTTACAGTAGTATTTAGTTGGATGCGAACCTCCTGCAGCCTTTGCTTTTGGACGCTATGATGAACCCCGTAGCCAAAGTAGATGATCAGGCCTGAGAAAAGAGTTGTGAGGCCTTTCAAGAGTCAATTAAAAAACAAATGACACCTTTGTGCATTTAGATCCCTCCACCATCTACAAATGATGCAGAAAACCTGAAAGAATAAAACATTCCACATCGAGCTGGTTATTTAGGGCACTTAAGACAGGCACGCTTACCCAATGCCATCCAGACAGCATAGCTGATCCAAGTTTCTCCTCCCAGCTGGACCATCAGGTAGGTATTCATGAAGATACTTAAAACTGGAATTACGGGTAGACCAGGAACCTGCAAAAACATGAAATCATGACTGGTTCAGTATGATAAAAAGGTACCGTTTGAATGTTTTAGAGCGGGGTTTCATGAGGTACGGTTCCTGCTTCCACATATGTCCGTAACCTTGGTATCATTTTTGATCAAACCCTCTCCTTTGAACGCCACGTCAATCAAATCACGAAAAACGCCTTCTTTCATCTAAAAAATATTACCCGTCTACGTCCCTCCCTCTCCCTCTCCTCCTCAGCCGCTGAAACACTCATCCACGCCTTCATCACCTCTCGACTAGACCACTGCAACAGCATCCTGCACGGCTCACCCCCCAACATCAACAAACTACAATACATCCAGAACTCTGCTGCCCGTCTGCTCTCCCACTCCACCAGAGACCACATCACCCCAGTCCTTCAAAACCTCCACTGGCTCCCCATACAGCAAAGAATCCAGTTCCATACTCTCCTTATCACATACAAAGCCCTTCATAACCCTGCCCCTTCATACCTTTTGGACCTCCTGCATCCTGATCTGATCTCTGGTACGCCAACCTCCTTAACCCCCCCCCCCCTACTCCGTCTACGCATCAGACCTGGGGGGGACAGGGCCTTCTCCATTGCTGCCCCCTCCCTCCCACCTCAGACATTCTCCGCCACTCGCCACTTTCAAAACTGCACTTAAAACTCATCTATTTAAATCTGCTTTTAACCTGTGATGCTAGTTAGGTCTCAAGCACCGACGTACCTCTGTGGTGGGTAGGGCAATGAATACAACCCTACTTCAAAACATCCAAACTATTTATATGGAAATTATCCTCATTTGCTTTCTGGCCAAGGGTTAGATTATGGGATTTCTACCACTTTCCTATCCATATGCTAAATATGCAGCCGTAGTCCGCAGCAAGCTAGCTTACCTCACACACCTGAGATGGGAGAAACAACTAGCTTGACTTTGCCCCAAATGTTACAGAATCCACCTACCAGCGCCTCTAATGCTCACTATTTAGCATCAATAAAGCTTTCTACATATAATTACAGAGCAAAACTCAATATCTCAGTCCCCAAAAGCTTTAAAAAAAAAAAAAAGGGAAGTTCTTGCAAATGAAACATTTTTGCTTTTTAAACAGCGACCATTCACTGTGGGTTTAAACTGGGTTGGCCTCTCTGCAACGGGCACGTTATGTCTTTGCCATAAACTCTCTGTGCCCTGCAGAATAACCTCAGTAAGGCCCCCTAACTGACTCACCTAACAAGATATCCCTATTGGAACTGTAAAAGGTGCAAATCCTCAGCATGCATGAAATCCTACCCACCGCCACCACCCCTCTCTGTTTACCATGAAAGTTGCTTTGGTTGTGCTCTGTGGCTGTCTCCAGATGATAACGACAGCGAGGACCAGTGTAAGCACGAGGACAGAGACGAGCAGCGTGCTCCACAACTCTCTTCTGCGGAGGAATGCACGGCCTCGGACAGCAGCACGCTTAAAGCGATCACCACGAACACTGAGGAGGAATCGGAGCCGTTAGGGAAATCTTTCACATTTTGAGTTTTGTTCAGCATCCTACATTTCAAGTGGGTCAAACAAAATTGTTTCAGTAACTCTGGAAAGTGACCCTGTTGGACTTGAATAGAAAATTAATTATAGTAGGCAACAAGTGTGTGTGCAGAAAACTCCATCATACTATAAGCTAAGCAACGAGAAATCATTTCTACGTCATAATTTGCCACTGTCCAAGGGTCACTGTCCAAGAGTCACTGTCCAAGAGTCGGTATTTGACGCCCTGGGAGTAAGACCCGGCTAAGATAAGTGTATGCTCAGCAGAACAATGAGAGCTTACTTACAAATAATGATGGTGACTATGTTGACATTTTTAGAGGTGCGGTGGGTGGGTTGAGATGGAGGCCTCAACAGACCCATCACACTAAATGGTTCCGGCCTACGGACAAGACCAGGGTCTTCTTTGTACCTGGAAGAAAAAAACAACAACTAAGCAACATGCTGACAAGCTACGGTTCTACCAACTTGTCATGTAAAAACAAGTTATTCCTTTCAGTCTAAAATTCTCTGAAAGACACAGTGAAATGAAAAATACACTTCCCATAGTTTTAATCTTGTGTCCCTTTGTTAATGTATGTTATAAAACCACAGCATCTGAGTATTTTAAATCAAATCCCTGCCTTTTCTCTTTGTTGAAAGGGTTTCAAATGTTTAATACTGCATTCGGCACCACTAAATCTATACCAACTAGCCATTTGTAATTCCTGTTAACACATAGTAAAACTATAACTGGGTTACTTTGATGCTGAACCTAAAAACCGTTCTTCAATTATTATATAAGGAGGCTTATTTGGCCGATTTCTATGAGGATTCATGGACGTTTGGTCACAATGGACATATCCAATTGAAGTATTAGTCAGTGAATAATGAAAGGTGCATCATTTAAGTTTTTACAAATATATTTTTCCTCAAATACATTTCTAATAAGACAATACCTACAGAACAGAATAATTTGAATACCAAATTAGCGTAAAAGTGTAAAAAGGAGAAATCTTACTCCATGGCTAGAGTTGCATTCAGGATCATCTCCCGACTGATGCGCCAGTTGTTGACGTCTCCTTTTATAAACCCAGAGATGGTGATAAAAACTAACACGAGTACATTCAGCCCAGTTAAAACTGTTGATGACCGCTGACTCCTTCACGCCAAACGCAAGAATCCCTGAAATTAGAATGAAAAAGTTCAGCGAATTTCAGCTCGCAAAACATTCTGCATCTTTTCTTAACTTTCATATAAATTGACATTACATAAGTTATATTACCAGCGAGCAACATAATCAGCCCAGCAGCAAAGAAGTCTGGGTATGAAGCCAAGCCAGGCGAGTCCGTTGGTGTATGATTTTCCAGAGTTCGAGCTATAACGTTGTCTCTAAGATCATCAAAGGCACTGGTCCAGGCTTTGGCCACACTAGATGTTCCTGAGAAGAACAAAGTATACACATTTAGGTTGGTCAATTTTTTAACAATCAAAAATTACGACTGTTTAACCATGTTCTGCTTTATCATAACTCTCAGACCATTGTACCCTCATTAACTTGAAAGCTACAGAATTTGACAATCAAAATCTTCCAACAGAGACTTCGGGACTGAATTTGTCCAATGCTGTGTTCATGTCATATGGGATGGATGGTAAAAAAAAATATTCCATGGCAATGACTTGCAAGTGTTCATGTCTTCAAAACAGTTGATTACACAGAATTAAAAACACTGGAACTTACAATAAAACAGTATTATATTTTTTTTTTTTTGTGAATTTCAGGCACTTTGAAATTAAGTGCTAATCATTATTATTTAAAAGCCTCCCAGTCACAATTAAGACTTGGATGTTGAAACGTCTGCCATTTACAAGTTGGAAATTTAGAATTGCAATAACTGATATGACATGAACCTTGTCCTGCTCTGTAACAATGGAAGCCCTTTCTATTTCTTTTTTTTAAAGCAAGTAATTACTCTTCAGACATCCAGCAGGCATAAGCATTCATTCAGAGTACTTTCTGCCCACCTGACAAATTTCATAAGGTCAAATTGTATTGTGCTGTTCTAGTCTTCCGACTACTCAAAGCACTTTAACACTACATGTTATCATTCACCCATTCACACACTGCAAGAACAGCCTACGGGAGCAATAAGGGGTTAAGTGTCTTGCCCAAGGACACATTGACATGGACTAGCGTAGCTGGGGATCGAACACTATACATAGAGTGGTTGGATAAATAGTCATATACATTTGCAAAACTAGGCCGTTGGCCAATTCAGGGGAAAACACTGTAAATAAGAGAACGTAGTCATGCAAGGTCACCCATTGGCTTGTGGATGGCCGCTTTGAAGCATTGAGTTTGGCGTCGCCATCTTGGATTATGTCCGTCGCCAGGTTCTTTTTTTCGCAACCAATTAACAGAAGTTACCATATTCTGAATGTAGAGGAGTGACAAAGACGCCGTATCTGGCTCTGGTAGAGACCTGTCAATCACAGTAGCCCCGCCCTAAAGCATCCCCTGCTTTATTATTTATTGGTTTATTTGAACGGGACAGTGCACATTAATAAAAACATTTCTGCAAATGTGCCAGAGTTAGCCAAAAGGCTATTTTTCATCTGTAGTCCCAAAGGCAGATGTTTACAAAATAAACCTAAAAACAATGTAAGATTAAAGTTAAAAGGTTATACAATATTGACACTTAATGCGTGGACAAACAATGGAAAAAAAGTGAGAATAATTATGTTAAAATAGAAACATGGAATTGGCTTTAAATAAGCCAATTACATTTACAGAGATAGAGGAAGCTATTAATGACATTCCTTCTGGGAAAGCAGCTGGCCCAGACGGCTTTCCCCCAGAAATATATAAAACATTCAAAGACATTTTTATTACACTCTTAAGTAAAATGTACGAATATTCCTTCCTGAATCAAAAACTACCTGAATCAACACAGATGGCGTCAATTGCCTTAATACCAAAGCCAGGTAAAAACCCAGAGGAACCTTCCTCATATAGACCAATTAGTTTGAAACGTGTGGAAAACAAAATATTGGCCAAGCTGTTAGCTAAAAGACTCGACCCCATCCTACCCACCATTATCGGGCCTGACCAAACAGGATTTGAGCAAGGTCGCCACTCCTACACTAATATGAGGTGTCTATTGGGGGTCATCCAATATGCCAAAAACAAACCTCTAGATTCTATGGTGGTTTCCCTAGATGCTGAGAAAGCGTTTGATCGAATGGAAATATATGTTCAACGTTTTGGAAAGTTTCTCTCTGGGTAATACATTTATAAGTTGGGTAAAGTTACTGTACACCTCTCCACAAGCAATGGTTATGGCTAACGGTCTCACTTCAGCCCGGTTCACTCTCGGGCGTGGCACTCGTCAAGGTTGTCCACTGTCCCCACTTCTGTTTTCCACTGCCATTGAACCTCTGGCCGAGGCTATTAGAACAAACCCACAAATTAGTGGTATTAACAGTGGGAAAATGGAGCATATTATTTCATTATATGCGGACGATATACTGCCATTTCTTTGTAATCCTAAACAATCAATTCCCTCTGTGCTAGAAACAATCAATGAATTTAGTAGTCTCTCTGGCTATAAGATCAATGCGGGTAAATCTACTGCCTTACCACTAGGAGGCAGTAGAGACCCAGAGAATGGTATAATATCTCCATTTAAATTGTCTTATAATGGCTTTAAATATCTGGGAATCCAGATTTCCTACCAACTGGAAGATCTGGTGAAGATGAATCTGTCTCCTATCCTTAAACAGGTGAAACTCGATTTACTAAGATGGATGCCACTTCCAATTTCTTGGCTGGGTCGGATAGCCGTTATTAAAATGAATATACTCTCAAGAATTTTATATCCCTTACAAATGATACCTAATGACATCCCAAGTAGCTTTTTTAAAGATCTGCATTGGAGCATATCTAAGTTTATCTGGAAAAACAGACGTTCTAAAATGAGACTGGAGAAACTTCAACTGCCAGTGGTAAATGGGGGTCTAGCAGTACCAAACTTTCAATACTATTATTGGTCTATACAATTGAAAAATGTATCAGAATGGGTGGCACAAGACACCAAATCAATATGGTTAGACTTCAAATTGCAAGGATGCAACACGTTTTCATTGTCAAGCATACCATTCTTAAATAATGTTAAACAAGCATCAAGCATTAGGGACAACTTTATTATAAGTAACATCCTAAGCACATGAATAAAGGTAAAGAAGGCATCCTCCAACAATAGAAGATACTCTTTATGCACCGATTGTTAACAACCCCGATTTTACTCCTTGCATGGATCCTGGTTTTAAAGAATGGAACACATATGGGATTAAGGTGATAAATGATCTCTATAAAGGTGGCACTATGAAATCATTCAATCAACTTCAGGAAGAGTACAGGCTACCCAAGACTCACTTCTTCCGATTTTTACAAATACGCACTTTCTTAAACTCTATAGCCCAATATAAGACAGGTCATGGACCAGAGTAGATAGAGACAATCATTCACCAGGTCTGTCAGCTGAAGAGGGGGGAAAAAAAAAAAAAAAAGTTACATTTACCATAAATTGTTCTCCAAGTAATACAAGTACTCACAGCTGCAGGCAATCATGGGAACGAGACCTTAAAACTGCAATCACTGATCACCAATGGAAAACAATCATGTTAAATAGCAAAAGAATATGTAGCAATTACAAATCCCAAGAAACTCAGTTTAAGATCATGTGTAGTATGTGTAAGATGCAAGCAGCATGTAGGCACCTACGTGCACTTAATGTGGCTATGCCTGGTAATTCATAAATTTTGGGTTGAAATTGGTAACCAAATATCCTCCATAACACAGTGTACTATTGAGCTCAATCCTCTACAATGCATTCTAGGCCTAGACGCTGCCTCACCTGTATTAAACAGATACAAAATAACCCTCAGTATTCTATGGTACTGTGCACGGTTATCAATCTTACAGCACTGGCTAGATGATGCAAAACCATCTGTTTCAAGTTGGCTCTATAATGTTCTTCAATTAATCCCACTGGAAAGGCTCACACATGTTCTCCAAGGAGACATAGATGGGTTCTTCTCTGTTTGGAACCCTGTTATGGATTTTATTGGAGAGGAATATGCCGAAATCATACTAAGAGGTTTTGCAACCGTGGGATCCAAGTGACTCAGTGAAGGAAGAAAGTCCACAATATTTTGTTTGTCACTGTGTGCGACTGTTTGTATGGTTTGCCGCCATATTGTATGCAATTCATGTGGAGGACAATATTTGGCATATACAATGTGTGGGCCGAAAAGTGGATGTGTGTAGGAGGGAGGGAGTTTTGTAACTTCGGGTTCCGGGGGACGCCCAGGGAGCTAGGTTCACAATGTTCATTGGTATCTAGTAGAAGGATGATGATCTATGTTTATTTATTTATTTTTTATTTTACTATTATTTTTTTGTTGTTGTTTTGTTTTTGTATTTTGTGTGTCCGGGATTGGTTGTTTGTGTGGTTGGCAGGTATGTTACGTGCTGTTCTGTTTGTGAGTGGCATGTCTCACTCCTGTGTAAACTGAAAATAAAAAGATTGAAAGAAAGAAACATGGACTAAAAACAGTATTATGCTGTAGTTGTTTAGACACTAAAAAACATCCACATCAGAGGCACAAAACATAAAAGCATACAGAGTATGTGAAATACATAAATCACTCAGACACAGCTAAACAACAATAAAAGACATGCATGTAGGTAGTTGACGGTCAACCGGCAATTTAAAGAAAGACAGAAAGGTGACAACAGACAGATCGAGGAAAGTTCAACGTTATGGTCCGTTTGACTCTAAATGGACCATCATTTACTAAATGAACATCATGCTGTACTGAAGAAGACTTGAAACTAGAGATTGAGACCATAAACTCATGTTTACTGAGGTAATAAATCAAGAGAGAAGTAGAGTCATTTTCTCATAGACTTCTATACAACCAGAGGAGTCGCCCCCTGCTGGACACTAGAGAGACTGCAAGTTAAGGCACTGGCCTCACTCAGCACAACCAAAAGTTGCTGCCTGACTGCTAACCAATCGAGGAATAAGTGACTTCACGAACAAACCGATCAAGAACCTGCCGAACTGACGTGTTGTATATCATCTTCATTGAGCTCCAAGATCTGACTGAATTTATTCAAGATGGCTTTAAGAGGTATGATTTCATTACTGCTCTGGACACAGAGGCTATAATGAGTAAGATCTAAAAGGTCATTTTCTTATTGACCTCTATACAATCAGACTTATTTTTGCTAACAGAGGAGTTGCCCCCTGCTGGTCAGTATAGAAACGGCATGTTTCCTCATTTTGCATGTTTACATCCATCTTCATTGTGCACTTTTACTTACCAATGACGTAGGACAGCAGGAGGTTCCAGGAGGTTCCAGCCGGCCACAAACGCCCACACCTCCCCCACAGTCACATAGCTATCGAGATACGCCGAGCCCGTCTTGGGGACCCGGGCTCCAAACTCAGAGTAACACAACCCGGCGAAGGCGGAAGCCACCGCCGTAACCAGGAAGGAGATGATGATGCTGGGCCCGGCCACCTCCCTCGCCACCTCTCCGGACAGCAAGTAGACGCCAGCCCCGAGCGTCCTACCAATGCCCAGGCCCACCAGGTCCAAGGTAGTCAGGCATCGGCAGAAGTTGGACACCCCGCCCTCGGGCTTCAGAGGCTTCTTTCGGGTCAGGCTCCGAAGGAAGCGTAACACTTTGGCAAAAGTGATTCTTAGAACCAGAATGCATCAATGTAAAGAAACAAAGATAATAAAAGAATTACATATATGTAAAAATTGTATTGAGGAAGTATTGTTTGGTAAGTTGCTTGGCCTGTGTTCAAAAACATTCCACCTGGTAGTTAAACCCGGGTAAAAAAAAAAAAAAAAAAAAAAAAATCATAGCTCATCTTAAATAACTCAGTTTGAAAACCACAAGCAATTCACGCTCAAAGCAGGTAAACATGTGAACCATTAGATATTACCATATCCCCAGGTGATAACTTACTCAATAGGTTTTTTTGTATTACAAGTTTTCGGAAATTGTATGTTTAAATATGCAAATGATTCATTATCTTATTAAATGTGCTTGTTCGGACAAATTTTCCACAACAGAAATCTGAACATTGGATGAAGCCAGAATCAAAATGTATCATTTCATTTTGTTGACATTTTAGAGTCAAAGGTTGTTAAAGGAGGTGTTTTTGGATATCTCTCGGTCAACAGCCATTAAAAAAAGAAAATGAAAATATGAACAAACCCTTTTGTGAAAACCTTCAGAATATAGAGAGGAATGAAACTGGAAGATTTAGTGGAGATTTCTGGCTCAGAAAGTGAGGAACAAAGTATTCTCAGAAATGGCTCTTAAAGATGATTCAGTTCCAGACATGTTGAAGACACTACAGGTGAAAAGGGTTTACAATTTAACTAATGGATGAAAGTTTCCCCATCGATTGTATTACACATGTTTTTTAATCTTTTGTTTAAATCTGCAAATAAGGCATTTTAACAGTAACTTTTGGTAAATTTGTCAAATAGACTAAAGTAGTAAAATTAAAACTTAAGTGTATTTTAGATGTTTCTTTCCACGAGTGTGAAAGAACACGTGTTATGGAAGCAAAATACCAACATTTTTAACAATTGACCAGTGCATGAAGTGCAATGTTTTGCCCTTAAGGATCTCGCCTTAAGGTGGACTAAAGCCACTGCTGCTGCTAGTGTCTGATGGAAGCTCCTTCCTCCCTCCAGCTCACAGACTGCCTCTGGCCCTGAGGCCTGGTGCAGCTCCACACCTGAAATCAATCCAGGCAATCAGTGCCCTGAGGTGGAGGAGGCCTCCCGAGTAAAGCTGTCTGCTTCTACAAATGTGTGAGTGTGGACGTATGTGTGGTTGGGCAAAGTTTACTATGCAGTGCACAAGTCATTCTATTGCTATTTAGATGTTTGAAATTGTAAAGACTAATATTAAATGACGGACAACAAAAGGTAAATATACTTCGGATGTCACGAAAGAATTGTCACAAATATTACGATGGGACACAAATATTATGCAGTTCTGCAACGCCGTATGAGTTTTGTAGTTTAATACTGAACAAAAACTTTTAAAAATATATTAAAATGTGTTTATTTTATTTAGGATTTGAGTAACAAATTGGTTCAAATATATATATTTCAAGGTCATTACATTTTGTGTTACTCAAACTGCAGATGATATTTATATATATATATATATATTAAAGTTTTTGTTGGGTATTAAACTCATACGGTATAACTGTATAATATTTGTGTCCCACCGAAATATTTGTGACAATTTTGTCATGACATCTGAAGAATCTATTGTTTTATTTGTTTGTTTTGTTGTCTGTCATTTAATTACTCTCTACACGTCATAATATTATGAAAAGACAAATACTGATTTTCTTTTGTTTTATATAACTGAATAGAACTGTTTTCATTTCACCATAAATGTCTGAATGAATGTTTTCTACATATTTGTTTTTGTGCCTTCACCAAACATTACTCATTCATATTTCAGCGGTGATTTCTAATGGTTTTGGAATGCACAGACACATGATGTCGCCCTGCTTGTAGGGACATGGTGTCCATCCTCTAGGGTTCCATGGTGGTTGCTTGACTTCCTCCCTGTATATACTTCATACATGTTTCCGATCCAACTATCCATCGATTCTCCATCTTGTCATTTTTACCACTGTTCTTTCTGTCTGCCCTGTTCAAACATCTATTCCAGGTCCTGTAACAGATCTTTCCTGGGGTTTTGTCCTTCTAGATGCACCTCTAGATAAAAACTCAAGAACCCTAATTCATGTTAACGGCATTTATGATATTATGAATATCCAGACAAACACTTTACATTCGGTACACGTGAGCAAATACGCATTAAGAATGAAAGTCCCTGACTTAACAGCATGTCCTTCTGTCGTCGGAGAGTATACAACATGGTGAGGGTTAGCAGCATTCTCTCTCTGAAGAACGTTGATGAGTGAGTGTCCATCAAGAGATTCCTCCAGCGCGGTATGATGTTGTCTGTAATACGCAGGTTGTATCACAAGAGGGCAGCAGGAGTATTAGGAATATATGCTCAGCTGTGTCTCCAAAGCCTCCTCTCCGATGACATAATCCCTCTGCCAACGAAACGGAGGGAATTCTGTTTGAAACCGAGGGGATTGAGAAGATTATGCTGATGAGGCAGAGAGAGTGGTGCCACACTTTCTCACTTCATCAATATTAATTATGATGACAATCATGTGTTTGTTTCATTAAAATGGAAAAGGAAATTCACTCTTTGGCTCCTATATTTAATAACATCCCTGCATTGGTATTATAAAAGACTTCTTGCTCTGTGGCGTGTAAGAAAAAGCATTTTCTTAACCTGATCTTGGCAGCGGGGGGATCACTGCTGTTTGTCATGGCTCGTGTGTGTGTGTATTTGTGTACGGCTGCATCTGTGTGCAGTGCAAGCTTGACACATCACTAGTTGAGGCCGGTCACCATGGAAACCCCACCCTCATCTGCCTGTGAGGATGCTGATGGAGAGGAATAACAGGGTGAAGCAGCAGTCAGTCACCCAACAGGCAGGAGATCCCAGGTGTTCATGAAGCAGCTCTTCTACCGTACACTATACAGATGAGATAACTGCACAGGGAAGTCTGATTGGTTCCATATTCACGCTGATGAGAGCTACACACGCGTTGAAATACCAGGGCTAATGGTGACAGGAACACTTCCATACTAGTCAGCTTGTTTCTCACACAAATACGTGAAATGAGCAAGTGACAGTGAACAAGTGGTGGTGGCGGCACAGAACGTTTTAAATGATATCCTGACACCACAGAAACAAAGCTAACGGAAAGCCAATTAGGATTGGGGGGGGTTGACAGGGTGCGACCCTGCCAGAGCCCATGCGGCATCTTTACGTCACTCTTCCGCAGTCCAAATGTGGTCACTTTCGTTCACTGGTTGCAAAAAGGCTAAGATGGCGAGTGTCAAAACGTCAACAGTCAAGACTTCATTATGGCAGTCCACAAACCACTGGGTGACGTCATGGTGACTACGTCCACTTCTTATAGACAGTCTATGATATTTACCTTCATAGAGGACTGTCAGTGAGACCTTTCATATCTGTGACCTTGTGACCTCCACCTCCACCCTTACCCCTCTCCGGAGGGATTCTCCAATTAAGTCGCTCATCAAGGGGCTTGAGCTCCCCCTCCCCCTCTGAACAGCTATGCATCCCTCAGATTGGACTTTTATGTCGGACCACTTCTTGAGAGGGTCTGACCTTTTCTGAGCCGGCAGCATTCACTGCCTCCGTCACACGCTGCCACTCTAGAGCCTTTTTGAGATTTGTAATGCCCACACTGTGTCGCCCAAACAATATATACTTTCGTTACTTCTTCCTCCCCAACAAGTGCTTTGTTTAATCCATTTTCTCTGAAGTCTCTATTATTCGTCATATTGATCAAAGATAATTAGGGGCCTTTCACTGAGTATTTGAAGGCAACTATGGACGTTAAAAGGGCAAGAAGCTCACTCACACACTGCAAATCTCAGCTTGATGGGATTTATAAAGGGAAATCGTTGCGGGGTGTGCGGGGGGGGTGTTGTAGGGTTAGGGTTAGGGTTAGGGTTGTATATCAGAATATTTACCGGTGCATGCACTTTCCGTGTTCTGTATCTAAGCACATTTTAGACGGGAGGCTGCAGGTAAAATTAAAAGTGGACTTGTTTTCATTGATCAGTTTTTTAGAGTGTAGCCTTTGTTTCAGTGATATTTCAGACATTTTTTAACATGCAGGATCTCCTGAACACATTTCACAAAAGCAGTTAAAAAGTAAAACTATACTTACCTTACAGTGTTATACAGCAGTTTATAGGTTTGCAGTAAGAGTGGCTTGTTACAGGTGCAAAATTCAAAATTTCGAGCATTAATAATGCAGCAAATTATTATTTGCTCCGTTGAGATATCGTCTACCTGAGCAGAGAAAGAAGTAAATCTTACTCCATCATCACCAAGCCTTAATGCCCACCCTCTGGTTAGCTCCGTCAGCACTCCTGTTGTTGCTGTTACCACTATTAGCTGCCATGTTGAGAGCCGTGTGGAGGCAATCCCTCAATCATAGATATACTCTGAATTTGGAATTTAGCCCCTTTAACCAACACCTACAACCAGTGTGCGAAATACGGGGGGGGGGTTCTTGACACTTCAGACCCCCTGAAAACCTCAACAGCAACATTTCAGATCTCTCTAAAATCTTAAGACAGTTATTAAACACTTGCAATTGTCACTAAAATGTCATTTAAAAGCTTACTAATGCCCAGCAGTTTTCATTATTCAAACTGCCAAACACTTATTCACAAATCTGTATAGTGAGTGCAAGAGACGATTTTCAGTCAATGACACAGCCAGCCAGTGCCGCAATATAGAGCCTTTCTTCATGTCTGATTGTGAACCTAACTGGACCCCCTTTGGACAAATTTGAACTCCCCGATTGCCACCGTGTATCTCGCACACTGCCTACATCCCTGATTCGTTTATGGAAAAGTAAACGCAGCAGTTTAGAACTGCCGGTGTAGACATCACAACGAAAGCATTATATTGCAGTATTTGTGTCTGGTCTACTTAATAATTTACCTGTAGGTTACTTTATGAATGAACTTGATGCAATGTGTGATTGGCCTGCTGGTTGGAGGATGTCGGCTGGGCTTTGCTCGGGTCCTTCAGATTTGTAACATTTTGTGATCTCTTTTCTTTAAATGATGGATGTTTACCTTTAGATGACCCCCAAACTGGAGGTCAAAGGTGATCCATTGTTCTATATTTACATATGTTGGTGCTGTACTGTAGACACAGTATAGAGAGATCTGAGATCAGACACAAGATCCAAGTGATTAGATAGTATCCCCGTAATCGCTGACAAATCAACATCACCACGCATCCCTCAAACCCTCCAGGGAGCTGATAGGACGCCTCCTCCTTTCTAATTAAGACTGCTCCTTCACTTTCCTTATGTCTACTACATCACACTGTCAGAGGCCACTCGCTGCCTCATCCTGCAGTCTGTGTAACGGCAGGGAAAAGTGATGTCCGCTCAAATGTCGAGGCGTTCGTCCCCCAGCACGTGCAGCCCATTAAAAAGTAATTTCTGGAATGTGACATTTGTGGGCGAGGGGGGTGGGATGCATAGTGAGGGTGAGATATGTTTCGCTGTTATTAACACCGACAACATGGGCCAATTATCCGCTCCGTCTTCATTTGGATGGTCTGCTTCCAGAAGAAGGCTGGCGAGAAAGGCAGGAAGAGATTAGAGGCTGGCTGGAACCAAACAAAGCCACAGAGAGCAGATTATTACTGCTCGTGTGTTATCTGAGTGCTGCTCGTTCATTTTAACTGTATTTTCTATTGCTTTAAGAAAACACATGACTGAAATGACTCAAAGGAATATAATGGGACCATCTTTATAAACCCAATCTAGTTCATGCACTCAAATTCCATGTAACGCAATCAAAACTATACATGGCAGTTATTGACTGTCCACTCTTTTCTATGAGCAGGTGTTGTGAATAAATACACAGAAACATTAATATGGGAGTTAAATGGTGCTTTGTTATTGTAAAGTTAGTGGGTAAGTTCCTGTTCTACATAAACCAACGATCCATATGAACGTTCCGGCTGCAATCAGACCCGTCTCTACCGGTGAGCACCGGCCCACTTCCCACTTCTGACACCTGACTATCCCATAATACATTGTGTGCAGGTCACTCACCAGGTACATCTATATGTGTTCAGGTGGTCATCCGTCATTGGATGGGACACCACATAGATTAAAGTAAATCTTGTTAACAGCTCGCGACATGTTGAGAATCCTGTAGTCTGCTGTTGAAAAGACCTTGGTGGCTGTGAGTCAAACGGACTCGGCTGCAGCTGGTGCTCTGCTTTGGGCTAAGGGATGCCCACATGGACTTAAACGTTTGTGCTCATTGCACGTTTTATGACTTTGTCATATCATTGTTTTCTGTTTCTGGTTTAATTCGTGCTTTTTTTAAAACAACAAATGTTTTGGGGTCCCAGTTAAAAGCACCCAATCGCAGCCATATGCAGTTTTAATAGTGTGCTCGTTTTTTCATTTTACACAATATGCAAATTAATTGTAGCTTTCCTACAATAATACCAGTTTTGTAATAGTTTTTCACTTGAGATGACATTAATTACAATAACTAAGTACTTGTGTTTTCAGAATAAATAAGTTCACATTTTGCTGTGATGGTTGTTTCTTACAGCACTTTATTTTTGGGATCAGTTTTTTAAATCTTATTTGCATTATGTTTCATGAAAGGTGGCACACTAAACACATTTGGAAAGATTAGTGCAGCACCTTGATGAAACATGTGTAGCTCTCTAACATAGCTTACCTTCACTTATCAATCCTAATCAGCCTTTGTTGGTTGGTTGTTGCTTGATTGTCAGTACTGTCACTTTCAATGTTTAAGATGCTGTGGATGAAGACTTGAGCTACATGGGCAACAGATTGTATCAAGAAGATCATCATCGTAGTAGATCTGCTCTTGTGTTGTGCTGTCTTGTTATATGTATTGGTATGGGCAATCGGCCCAAAAGTTGTTTGGATAACAGCAAAAATCCTACATCTTGCATTCCTAACGGTTAGTAGGCAGGATAGGAAACGTGGTCTGGACGATTAGGTGGTCTTGCTGGGTGGAGATTCCCAACCATCTGTGGGGAGGAGAGTTCATAACCTCATTAACATCATGCGTCTGCCTGTCATAATGGTGCTGGAGATTTATGACAGCATAGCCTGATGTCCTTTAGGCTGAGACACACTGCAGCCTTCAGATAGAGACTTCATTACTAAATAAAAATGTACAAATAAATAGTGTATTTGAACCATGGATATCATAAGGCTCTGAGTGAGCAGTTCATTCACATCACTGTTTGAGCACTTGACATTGATGATAAACCTTTCTGCATACTGTATTCATTATCATATGTTGCTTTGTGGTTTAATCAATTAACATGGATATCATTTCATAAACCATAAATAATAAGTTTTTCTTCCGTGTGTGTCATTATGTTTAAACAGCGATTGAACATTGGCTTTGTAACAGTTTGGGGCTTGCACACAATATATAAATACTTTTTTTTTCATTTTCTGTCCATCAGTCATGGTAATGTTATTGGTCTGGAAACACATTTCGTTCATTGTTGTGTGTGTGTGTGTGTGTGAGTGTGGGTGTGTAGTTGGCCCTCTCTGCTTTGTGCCTTGTGACTTCATGTCGTCACGGAGACTCACCCTGTCTGAAGCCAAGCATTCCGCTCTCCACCACCCAAAATGCTTATGTGAAAATACACCACTCTCTGTACCGAAATACTGCGCCTCTCACTGGCACGCGTATATAAAGGCACATGGTGTCACAGCATTCAACCAAATGTTCTGATTGTTTTGGCTCTGAATCCAGAAGGAGACCATGTATGCTGACCAACACACACACACAAAGACACATTATAGTGCTCCGGTAGGTTGGCTCTGGTGCTCATCCACATAGCAGAACACACAGACTCTGGTGTGGTTGAAGCAGATGGACCAGTGAACATACGGCCGGGTCAGTCTTTGTGCCAAGTAAGGCTAACCACGTCCCATCTTCAGCTTCGTACTTGACAGACAGACATGTGAGTGGTATCAAGATATTTTATGTCACTCAAAGATGCATTTTTACAAAAAATTCAAACAGTTCCTTCAGTTTGGATTAAGATGCATTAAAAGGGTTCTGTGTAAGAGTGTGTTTAGACAGAACACAGTGAAGCAAGTTTGAGGCTCAGCTCAATCCCTCAAGTACAAGCACAAGCACACAGGCTACTCCGTATTTGCATAGGAGCAGCCAATCATGACAGGCCTACCCAAATACCTGCCGACCCACCATAATACAAAGTGGAGCAGACCACTTTCTTTTTCTCTTTAGCGAATGCCAATTAGCCAATTGACTGCCTTCCTCCATAGATGGAGTTACTGATTTGAGAACTTTGTCAGTGCCTCTCGTGTCCCAGAACCACTCGGTGCAGACCACGCAGGGAGAGGTATTAAGCAGCCACCCGCCTGCCGACCACTGCTCAAGATTTGATGATTGTGATGCTTCGCTTCGATGACAACTCGGGGGGCTTTCGTCACGCCCCCTCTACCAGACATCTGGAGTTTCGATGCCTTTCGGCTGCAGCCACTGAAGACAAGAGCCCTGGTTGCAGGTCTGGTGGATTTGCTCAGGGTGCAGGGTTGCACGAAGACATCTTATCCCGGCGTGCCCCTCTAGACAGGTGCCTCGCAGCCGACCTGCTTCCACAGTCAGCCTATACTGCTGCTGCATAACAAGAAGGAATAAATTGACTAAAGATGTTTTCAACATGGGCCGCAGCTAACTGCTGCTGCCAACGACTTGAGTGTGTTGATTGTTTCCTTGTTTGTTTTTTTATCTTGTTGACCTCATCATAATGGAATCCAGAGTCCATAGAATGGGCTATGTTTCAAATGGGCAAATTGATCTTACATCTAACCAAACTGCCAACCGCACCACGGTGGCATGTATCAACATGCAAGGCAGAGTTCGGTCCAGTGCCCTGTTGAAGGTGAAGAATCTGTGGTTGTCTTTGGAACACCTGTTGTCTCTGAAGGCTCTCAACATTCAGGGACTGGAGAACAGACTGGAGAAACTTGGCAGCCGACCTCCACCAGACGAGTGGAGGATTTGACCCTGAGATGGTGATACAGAATTGGACCTGATTTGGGAAAGTTGAAGGCAAGCAACGCAACACAACACCCATTACTCACTTAGGTTCTCCCTGGCACAGCAGGACGATCCACCCTTGCGGGCCAAGAAAGCTGCTTTGCGCCTTGCTCCGCCTCGTCCCCTTCCTACTGAAGAGAGTGAGGCAGGATTCATTAAGCATTCTGGTAGCTCTAGGTTGCCACTCAGCACTGTGGTATGCAGAAACGACTCAGCCCTTGACCAGTCCCCCATCTCTGGGGGGTTCTGTCTCAGGAGGCTCCTGAGAGGGACAGGCTTAGGAGGGCTGGACTTTCTGTACAGGTTGGCCAGAGCGGGATCCACCATTGCCTGTAAGAATGCAAAGTGGTCAGGGTTCCAATGCTGGTGCGAGGAAAGTTGGCTAGATGCCCTCTCTTGTGAAGCTGGATCTATTCTTATTCTATTATTACTTTTGATAAATTAGATTTTTTTATCATCACAGAGACATGGTTGTCTCAGCGAGTCTGTAGTTTTCTAATTGAAGTTTATAGTAAACTCTAAAGATCCCGTGATCATTTTATTAATCTACTATCCCATTGTACTTCAAAGTATGACAAAATTATTATTTTAGGTGATTTTAACATACATGTCTGCTGCCCTTTACAGACTGTTGTCACTGATTTTATGGATACTCTGGATTATTTTAACCTCACTCAAAGGGCCCTGGATCTGGTTATTTACACCATGGATCTTATTATATTATATATTTACTGTGGTCTCAGCCCTGATAACTTTGAGACAAAGGATATCTGTGTGTCTGAACACAAAGCGCTTTTATTCAATGTGGTTTTATTCCATCCTCAACAATTAATTCACACTTTACCCGTCCGCCGCCGGGTCTCCATTTTCTGAGCATTTTACCACAGCTTTTTTAACTGCCTTTAATCCTCATTTTAATTTAGAGGAGCTGGTCTCCCTGTTTGATCAAACCTGTCAGACTGTCCTGGACTCTGTTGCCCCCTTTAAAGACAAAAGGTCAAATAGAGAACCCCAGCCCTGGCTAAATGAAACCACCCATGATTTAAAGAGAGACTGTAGGTGAAAGGAACGGAAATGGAAAAAACAGAGTTGGAAAGATGCAGTGAGGACTTATCAAACAGCAGTTAAAGGTGCCAGAAATGACTTCTTCTCCAACTTAAGTTCAGCAAATCACTCGAATCCGAGAATTCTGTTTAAGATAATCGACTCGGTGGTCCCCCCCCTTTTACTGATGCCTCACAAGAGATGTGTGAGCAGTTTTTAAACTTAAAAAAAAAATCTATTAAATTAGTACTTTTACTTTTGTAGAATATATTAGTTCCTCTACCACTGGTATTAATCAATGACACTGCTTACACTTTCATCATCAGCGCTGCCAGATTTCTCGTTGTCACATCTTGCTTTGTGAAATAATTATCCATAGACCACTTAATTTACAGTATCAGTTAAATGGATCGTTTTCAGCCGTTGCATACGTGCGCTGTTCACCACTACGTGAATGACAATTTGTCTATATCTGTGCAAGAAACAAACAGGGGTATGCATGTGACAGGAGCTCAGAGCTAGCAGAAGGATCCTTTCTGCTCCGCGTGCACATATGCGGTGATGAGCGCAAGTTAGAAATGAACACCCAATTATTAGGTTAATCACTGCTAATTAACACACAACAGTTGGTCTGAAGGTTTTGCATTATTAGAGTAATATCAGAGTTACATGTTTATGTTCCATTTTTTAAATGGCAATTTGTGACAAAGTGGGTGAAAACACACCACTTGTCTCCAAATTTCACTGATCTACAAATCCAACCACGCTTGTTTGTTTAGTCATAGTTCCATCATGATCTGTAACTGAAGACACTTACTATCCCGGGTTTGCTTGTTTTGCATTTTATTTAATTCCAGTTCATATAACAATATTTGTGGTTAAAGTAAAACACGGACAGGTATTAAGTTTAGTTATTGTTTATTGATTCAGTTCTCCATGTAATTAGTTAATCATTATCTTTATTTGTTTCTTACCATACCCACCATGTGTTCCAGAGTGTAAAGGAGGAGATGCCCAACCATTTATCCACTGGATGACGTCAGCAGGGATGTCATGGGGTTTGACCAAGTTCGGGGGGTAGATTATGTATTTAGGTTGGTTGCGATCTATTATGCGTTGTTGCAAGTGTATAGCATATGGTAAACCATCTAAAACTTTGCTACCTGAAGGTTTGCAGTAAGGTATAGCTTTTGTCCCTTAACTGTTTGAGGAAGTAATTGGTGTTGCCTGCACTCATGGTACGAACTAGATCCTGCTGATGAAGGCTCTATATAAGCAGATGACTTTGTCTGTTACAGGGGAGGAACATCAGCATGTAGCTGTGTGCATGTGATGTTATGTTTAGCTAAGTTACCTTTATGAGTTGAGTTTAATTAAGTTAAGCTAAGTTAACGTTTTTTTTATAAATTGTATACATGTTTGGTTACACGTGTACCAGGGCACTCTTGTAAACAAACACCTTTTGTTTTCTCCTACCACCAAGCCACTCCGGTCAGACTACCCCGCACATTTAAGTTGACAAGAAAGACAGACAGTAATGTAATCATTAAAGGTCACTGTCAGTGATTTGTCAATAGCTATACTATTACCTATAAGGCTATGGTCTGCTCTCAGCCTGCTCCCACTTTGTAACTAGGCTATAATGTGGCAAAGGCAGCAAGGTTAAAAATAGTTGACTCGATCTGTGTCACAACAGTCATTTTAGGGGTGGATCCGAAATTGCTCGTGTTCCACCACCAATGTGCACCTTTGGAAGTCCAAATCACTTTCTGTCCTCACAGAGACACACTCCCTCCTTCCTGTTCAACTCAAGTCATGGATTTGTCTTACTGGGATAAAAATAAATAACACACAAAGGAGCTGCAATGAGAGGAACTATCTGAACTCTGAGGATTTCTTTCTCTTTTAGTCTGTCTACTTCTATTCCTGTAAGAGTTTGCTTGTGTCTCCCACTGTCACGACCTGGCTCCGACATCCATGACCCAATCATGGAGACGCAGACAGTTTGCCACAAAGCACAGAGTTTATAAAACATAAACAATAGGTCCAACGTCAAATGGTGACTGGAACGAGCCGTTCTCGTTCCTCCACGGGGTGATGGGAGAGAGCCTTTGGGTGCCAGGAAGGCGGAGCCTTATAGTGGAAGCGCACCGGGCCCAGGTGCCTCCACTTAGGGTGATCTCCCGGATCCTGCCATTGAAGGGACACACACACACACAAACCAGGAACATGGCAGGGAACCGTCACACCCCCCTCCATAAGAACTGGGTCCCGCAGGGAATCCCAGTATCGAAACAAAACTTATGACACTTTTAGCAAAACAAACTCAAAAATACCAAAGATTGGCTGAAAAAAAAAAAAAATATATATACTTTACCAAATGTCCTCAAATACTGTTCAGTCTCTTTTGCCTCCAGGATCCCACTGTCGCAACTGGTGCACCCCCTTTCTCACTAACAGTAAATCCTACAGAGAACGATCACCAGCACCGTCCAGTACGTTAGTCTCAGGGCGGACCCGGTTAGACAGCTCCTTCCGAGAGGGGTCAGCCTGTCGCACTGCAATCAGATCACTGCGAGCTGTTGACAGAGGAAATATAGACCGAGGCAACGAGAATTTCGCTGCCACATTTCCTTTCTCTGACTGAGACACAGGTTTCGAAGCCGCCATAGGCGTTACTGCGCAGGCCGTGAACGCTTCAGGGGCATCACGTCCACGTGGGTCTACACTCAGCAGTGGCACAGGATGTACCACAGGCGGAGGTATATCTGCCCAGACCCGTGCGCCAACCAGATCGTTTCCCAGGACGACAGCAATGCCCTGGATAGGGAATGCTGGGCGCACCGCTAGCGTAGCCTCACCCTGGAACAAACTACAACAGAGCATTACTTTGTGCACAGGAACCAACATGACATTCAACTCCATACCCCGAACAGGAACCAAGTCTCCTGTATCAGACTCGCTGGACAAGGGAAGTACTCCTGCCAGAATGAAGTAGTCCAGAGCCCCTGTGTCCCTTAGAATTGTCACTGGCACCTTCGTCTCACTTCCTACCATCGACACCACACCTTCATGGATAAATGGCCAGTAGGGATCCAAACTGTCGGGATCAGAGTCTTTTACCTCCAGGTTCAGACAGTCAGAAGTGATGACTTGTCTTGATGACGGGTGCAGCTAAACCAACACCTTTAGCATGAGACCCATACGCATCCTTCTTATGCTGAAGTTTCAACACATCACAGTCGACCCTCCAGTGTCCCAGTTTGTGACAATAGTTACACACTCGTTCCGCAGAGTACTACTGCCTCTAACTGGAACAGTTTCACCAGGCCTGCCCAGTGACCCTCTGCCACCGGCAGCACCAGCCCTGAGATCAGTAAATCCGCCTCTGTGCGTAAGCACGTAACCGTCAGCGAGTGCCGCCGCTGCCTTCACAGATGAGTAGTTTTCACTATCAGCATCGTTAACGAGGAGTACGCCTCCTGTGCTCTCCCAGCCGGCATGCACTGCAGCATCAGCGTGCGCGCCGAGTCCGGCCAATTACGCGCATCTGCCAGTTTTGACTTGCAAGTAAAAGACGACCTACTAAACTCACCAGTTGACAGCTTGTCTTCCCTTACTAATGACAGTCTAAGCTGCTCAACCTCCAACTTGGCATGCTCGGTCTGCTGGAGCAGCCTCTCCACAGCTAATACTTTCGCCAGTTCAGCTTGCTTAAACCTGTCGTGGTCAAGCTGTAACATCAGCAACTCTTTTTGCTGTTCAAACGTGAAGCTCTCAACACTCTCCATACTTAAGTGTAACTGAAACCAACAAAACGAACGATGAAGGCTACTGGTGCACAAGCCACGGAGTCTGGCCTAATCAGCATACGAGTGCGCCCCTCTAGCTGACTGCCTAACAATAATCTTATCTACCTACAAACTCAACCCTAGTCTTCATGCAGTTAATGGTGGCAGGTACTTACGCACTGAAGCCCAGTGGCGAGGGAAAGCAACCAGAAACTGGCGACCCCCCCTAGAACCATGGATGTGCTCCCGAGCAAGATTGCTCTAACCACGGTTACCGCAACATTAATAAAACAACAAACAAGACGAAACCCAAAGGGGTAATGCCTCTGAACCCGACAGGGGAACCACGTTTGCATCAGAGTTACGTTACGTGCACCAGCCAGACAACACGTCCCTTACATTGATTCGCAATTTTTTACACCGAGAGGAGATAACTACTCCTAATCTCAAAACCGAGTCTCTATGACCAAAATAGATACAACCTACTGCATCTCCCAAACAAAAGTGCCTGTTTCCCCCAAGGAGTTGCGCACGTCAAACAGCGCTATAGGGAATCCAGAGAAACCCCAACTACAAATCAGTGACGTCAACTACAACGTACACCTACAAACAAATACGAAAGGGCAGTAGCACTCAACAAACCAAGCTACATACCCATGACCGCAACACAGTCCAGATCCCGGACGAGCCCCCAACTGTCACGACCTGGCTCCGACATCCATGACCCAATCATGGAGACGCAGACAGTTTGCCACAAAGCACAGAGTTTATTAAACATAAACAATAGGTCCAACGTCAAATGGTGGCTGGAACAAGCTGTTCTCGTTCCTCCATGGGGTGATAGGAGAGAGCCTTTGGGTGCCAGGAAGGCGGAGCCTTATAGTGGAAGCGCACCGGGCCCAGGTGCCTCCACTTAGGGTGATCTCCCGGATCCTGCCATTAAAGGGACACACACACACACAAACAAACCAGGAACATGGCAGGGAACCGTCACCTATGACCCATCATCCTATGTACAATGAGGGGTGTTAAGGCTTTCTCATCTAAATAAATCTCTGACTCGTCCTCATCAAGAGTTTGTAATGCTTTTCATTAATTGGAATCATGGCACAATTTCTCTACCTCATTACTTTTAATATCAACCTTTGGTCCATGCAGCATTCCTCCTGGTGCTAAAATAACAATTTGGATGATAATATCAACCTCCGTACAGGAGTACTTCGTCACTTGGGGAAATATGCTTATTCACTTTGTTTGATAATTGGTGGGCTGTCAGGGCCAGCAAGGCCTTCTCTGCTGGCCTAAACAGAATCACAAAGTTATAGCTATTTTATCATTTAATAATTTTTCACAAATAAACTACATGTATTCTAATTATTTTCCCCATTATCTCATTTTCTCATTGCACAGCTACTGTGTTCCTCAGTTGCTCTGCTTCCAGTGCAGCTTGTTTTAAGTAGAGCTTTTATCCAATCAGATTTCACCTCTGTGTCTCAAGGTAAGAAGAGAGGCCCGAGGCCCTCTAGGTAGACTTTGCAGATTAAAGTATATGGGGACAATATTGGGTTGGGATCGGGGCGACCACTTATCGTATATGTTAACAACAGTCCATGTAGTGGTAGGGGTGAGCCGCTCTTTTGTTTACATTTGTTTTCGGTTAGGGAGCTAGGTAAGCTGCCTGTCTTTTCTTTTGTTCAGTTTGGAGTAGGTGAGGTAGTATGTTAATAAAGATTGTTTTGTTTATTGTTTTGGGCCAGGCTCATCCCAACGCAAATTGCTACAAACGGTGTAAAATAATAAATATTATGGACTATATGACAGCAGCCTTGGTTGTTCTTGGGAGTGGGAGAAAGAGGGGAGACCTTATATTATTCTGCGTCCAGGTTCCCCTAGACCGGACGTAACAGTAGTAACAGTTCAAGTTGACAGATATGTAAGAAGTTATGACATTGACATGGCATTTTTAGCATTTTGCTTGGTGTAGATTCTTTTTTTTTTTAACCTAGCTTTGTTTTTTTAACACTCAAAAGCGGAAGGAGAAGAAACGGATTTGTCAAGAAGGACATTTCCAGAAAAGCTGGACATAAGCCCTGACCCAGCCAGGAAAAGGGTTTGTACGAACGGTATTCCTCGGAGAAGTGCGTTTTATTTGCAACTGAGTGTCTTGATGTTTGGAACTGTTTAAAGCTACGCTAACCTGAGGTGGCTAACCAAGGCAGCAACACGACACCATAGCAGACAGGACACTTACAAGCTACGGTGCTTTTGAAAACTTTTGCTGAGACTTGAGTGGATCTACAACTCAACGAACACGTTCACAGGAGGACCTCTGGCTGGAACTGAACCGCACCGATGTTTTGTACAACCGCATCATTAAACTCTTTGTTCACAAAGAAAGGAGGCTCTGCAGTAGCGTTACTACTGTGTTCATTTGTCTATCGTGTCATTTTTATGATACGGTTAATATTGTTCCCTCTGATATGAATAATATTTGAATGGCTCGTGCTCTTCAGTGTGTGGATGAATACGTGTTTTAGTGCTGCAGTGTTGCTGGATTGATTTGTTGCTTTGTTGTCATATAAATATATGTGACTGGTTCTTGTGAGTTTGTTCTTGTTATTGTGTTAATTACATTGATTCTGACTATACGCATCATTGTCCGTTAATGACGAAGCATCCTGTCATGCTCGTATTCATGTATCTGTTTTCTTTAACAAATCAGGAATGATGGTCTGGAGAGATGTGGATTGTGTGACAGAGCTTCACAGCTTCTCTCTGACAGATTACAGCCACACAGCCTGAAGGAGAGTTAGTGATGAAGACAAACACAATACTGTTCTTTCTTCTTCAATGTAAAATACAACATTTCTGAGTTCATTAATTGAACAATGGAGGATTAGAGTCTTTTATTGTGTGTATCACTGGAACATAACCGTGATTAATGGATCCTAATCTCTAATAACTTTTAGTCTTAAATGAACAACAAAGTGAATTCATTTTAATTCAAAGCTGCATTAATCTGTGGAGATGCAATGAAACTGAAGAAACAATTTGCATGTTTTTAAATTGATCAACTCATCAATTTGTTTATTAAATCTATCAACAGAAGACTTTCATGAGTTGAGAACTCCTCTGCTCATGTGATAAATCTGTTAAAGGCAGTTATCTGGGTACTTACAGAGCTTTGTTGGAGGCTTTGACCGCTGGCACCAGACTCAGGTTCTTCAGGTCCAACACGTCCAGATGTTTTCCTGATGACAATGAGATGCAGATCAGAGCTGAACACTGAGCAGGAGACAGTTCATCAGTGGAGAGACGTCCTGAACTCGGGGACTGTTGGATCTTGTCACAGCTCAGCTCCACACCCTCCTCACTCTTCTTGTCAGTCACTCCCTCTCATCAGTCTAACTCCCTTCACCTGTTCACTCACCTGCCTGTGTTGCATTTGGGTCCATATACAACCGATTACAGATCTGCTCCACTAGAGGACCATCATTCAGTTGTGTGACTTTCTACGTAACAATAGTTTATTTGAGGACTTTCAGTCATGATCTAGAAAGCATCATAGCACAGAGACAGCTCTGGTGAAATAACTAATGACCTTCTGATTGATCAGATAAAGGACTTGTCTCTGTTCTGGTCTTGTTGGACCTTAGTGCTGCGTTCAACACCATTGATCATTACATCCTGTTACAGAGACTAGAACCTTTGATTGGCATTAAAGGAACCGTAGTAAACTGGTTTACGGTGGGCTAACTTTAGTAGCTAACGACTGAGCTTCCATGGTGCACAGCTGTGCTTCTAATTCACTCAGCCTTGTCGCAAACACACTACACTTATGACATGTACCGTTATACCTAAAGGAGGCAGAGGAATAGCTGAACATGTGACACACCGAGAGAGAGAGTGAAGCCATCGCTAACTGCTAAGCTAAAGTACGGTAGCTAACGTTAGCAGTACTGGACAACATGTAAAGTCTTGATTTAGTGAGAAGTCACCAGAAGAGGGAGAGAGATTTGAGTGCTTCAGCAGAACTAACGAAAGTTTAAATGTAAAACGGATAATTAGCTTCTGTAATGAAGAATATGACAATTAACTTGGTTAAGCTAAAGCAGCTAAAGTACGCTAACAGAAAAATAGATGCACTGTCAACCGGAAGTGAGAGAACACGCCTACCGCAGCACGTCAGCATGCTCCAACCTAAAGATATAAATCCAAAATATCACCAACAAACCCACATGATTTCACTCAGTCAGTGCAACCAATGACAACCGTGGCAACAACCTCCCATCACACAAAAAGTCCCATCTACTCAAAACAATACACAACATTCATAAAACAACTCCTCGACGACAGGAAAGCCTTCCTCAGGAGAGAGGGACATGTTTCAGGTGCTGTTCTTCAATCTCCCACCTCGCCAAAGACTGCAAGTCCTCTGTGAAGTGCTCTGAATGTGACAGCACCTTTCATGATGCAGCCATGCATCATGAAAGAAGATCATTTTAACGTGGCTGTTGTTAGAACAAGCTGCACAGAAGTTTCTGGTCCAGGTCAGTGGACCTGCTCATGCTCAAAGATCTGCCCCTCAGAAATATACCCCAAGGGTTTCAAGAGCTTGGCTGTCAAAGCCTTTGTAATTCTGGATGATGAGAGCTCATTAGCTGGACCAGAGCTCTTCACACTGTTCAGACTGGAGAGCAAATCATTCTCATACTACCTCAGAACTTTCTTTGGCATCGTAGAAACATCTGGCAAGAAGACAGGATTCCAGATCGAGTCACTGGACTACAGAGTTCTCACCACTAATTGAACACTAACTAAACACCAAGCACCAGCCTACATCAGCCACATCTCCATCACATTGCCAGGCCCAGCTCAGAACTGGACCCCAGAAGCTGAACTACTCCTGCTACTCAGAAGAGATGTCGTTCGAGCACGGATCGACCCGGGCTGGGTAGTAATAGGAGAGATGTGACTGAGTAATGTACATAAGAAGAGAGTCAACACGTTCAAGACCATCATGCTGGACAAAGATTGCTATTACATTTTTCTAAAGCCTGAACAAGCTTCATGTACGTTGAGGAGACACGGCAGTACTTTAACAGCCAGGCAAGGGAACTAAGAGGATGCTGGGACAGACGGTATTCAATCTAACTGAGCGTGACAACAACCTGGCTCCGTCAGTGAAGACATCGTCTTCTTTGAGATAAAGGACCCAAACGTCTACAGCAGGGGTCTCAAACTCAACTTACCTGGGGGCCGCTGGAGGTAGAGTCTGGGTGAGGCTGGGCCGCATCAAGTATTCCAAAAAAAAGTACAACTGATCCAATCTTCATTAATAACAGTTCAGAATGTGAACGGGTTCTTCAGAACGTGAACGGGTTCTTCAGAGCGTGAATGGTTCTCCAGAACGTGAACGGTTCTTCAGAACATGAACGGTTCTTCAGAAGATGAACGGTTCTTCAGAACATAGGCTTCTCTTGCCTACTCCTTGCTACCAGAGACCTGGCAGCGCTTCCTCTCACACAGCTCAGCCACATTTGGCTTGAGGGAGGAAGCAGTTGAGACCCTCAGTATGGCTTGAAGATGCTCATCAGTAAGTTTGGACCTGTACTTTGACTTATTAAAGTTCATGGTTGAGAAGAGCTTTTCACACAGATACTGTATGTGCTCCCAAAAAGGCACATGGTCCGCTTGAACATCCTGGAAAGCTCCGGGAAGGTGGGGGGCAATTCTCTCAAAAATTGTCCAAGCTTATCTGCTATTCCACTCACCTCCCTGAACTTGGCTTTGAGTTCAGAATTGCACTGCAGGTCAATGAGCTCCATTTGAAGCACAGGAGGGGCATCTTGCACATCAAAGGAGAAGGGGTCAGCAAAAATTTGAAAAGTGGCTCTGTGTGTCTTGAAGTCTGCAAACCTGTGATCAAATTCCTCCTGTAGGTTTACAATGGCATCAGCATAATTCCATTCTCACCACTGAATGGTGTGCCCGCACCCATGAGTGCCTTGCATGTTGGGAAATGGCAGAAGTTTGTCTGAGAGAGCTAGGCTTTCCATAACACAAGTTTTGTGGAGAATGCTCTGACGTTGTCATAGGCAGCACTGACAAGCTGCCCGTGGCCTTGTAAGTTCTTGTTCAGTACATTCAGCTCCTGTGTGATGTCAACAAGAAAAGCTAAGTCCATGAGCCATTTGGGATCACTTAGCACAGGAACAGCCATCCCATCCTTCTCCATGAAGGCTTTCACTTCTGCTCTCAACTCAAAGAACCTCTTCAAGGCGTTTCCCCTGCTGAGCCAACGTACCTCGGTGAAGTAGAGGACATCCTCATATGCTGACTCTATTTCCTCCAAAAAGGCGCGGAACTGCCGGTGCTTTAAGCCCCTGGATCTAATATGGTTGATGCATTTCACAACAACAGACATCACATTGTCAAACTTCAGGCATTTGCTGTAAAGGGCCTGCTGATGGATAATACAGTGCAGAGCAATGGCCTCCTCCACACCCTCCTCTTCCAGTTTTCTTTGAACAAGTGCCACCAGTCCATTTTTTGCTCCCCGTCATTGATGGTGCTCCGTCGGTTGTTATTCCAGCAAACCTCTTCCATGTTAAACCGGCATCCACAATGGCATCACACAGCTGGCGGAATATCTCCTGAGCGGTGGTCTGGCCATGCATTGGAATCACTGTGAGCAACTCCTCCATCACTTCAAAACTGTCATCAACTCCGCGGACATACATTGCGAGCTGCGCAGTGTCAGTGATGTCTGTGCTCTCATCAAGAGCAACTGAGAATGCACAGAAATGTTTGGCTTTCTCCCGCAGTTGATCATATATGTTACCTGACAGGTCAGAAATGCGCTCTGCCACTGTGTTGGCTGAAAGGCTGATGTTGCTAAACTGACTCTTTTTTTCCGGACAGACTATACTTGCAGCCTGTAACATGCACATTTTTATGAAATCGCCTTCTTTGAATGGCTTTCCCGCCTTGGAGTGCCGTCGGAGTGCCCCGGTGCTCAACAAAAAATATTCCGTCTCCCACTTTTCCTGGAATTGTCTGTGCTCTTCGCCAACTTTTCTCTTCACGGCAGGTTTTGAGAAAGACATGACTGGGACTGGGTGAGATATATTTTCCTTCCATTTGGTGTCACTCCTGAATCACGTTTCAACCAAGTGACGAGTTTCGCTAATTCACGTTGTAAATATAAAACGCCCACAACGACTCGCGCAACAACTCGGCAAAAAGGTGCGCGTGAGAAAAACGCGCGGGCCGCATTAACATTACACTTTTATGTTAGGTAGGGGGCCGCACAATATCGGTTTGAGACCCCTGATCTACAGAGACCACCTTAACAGTTGGGTTAACACTGTCATTTAAAGAGCCACGCCAGTCTTTGCAGAACAACTAAGTGCAGGTAGTCCAATGCTTTGCATCTCTACGATGAGCCTGAAAACAACAGAAACGTGAGATGCAGGAACAGTATGTAGCATTCATGGAGGAGATCTTTGCCAACGGATGTGAGGAAGTAGAAAGTTATCAAAGAAAGGAGGATGGACTTTGTCTTTCAGTGAACAGCAGCTTTGGTAAGTGAACTGCTTTGTTTTTACATCTGCGTTACTACTGTGTTCATTTGTCTGTGGTGTCGTTTCCGGGGTCAGAGTGTCTCTTACGTGGTGGGTTGCCAGTTTGAGCGCAGTCCACCGAAAACATTATATTTCCCACAATTTATGCTTCTGCATTTTCCAAATGCACTAGTATTATTCAAACGTATTGTTCGGTTCGTAAGCCTCGTACCGAAGGGTTTAATACGAATTCATGTATTGTTACACCCCTAGAAACAAATAATAACCGCAGCTGTCGCGTCATAATGAGGTTATTAGGAGATGGAACTGTAGGACAGCACTGAAGGCCCAGGTATAAAATGCACGGCCCGCCCCTGTGTTTGATGGATTATGTTTAACCTGTTTACGTGTCACAGCACAGTATACTAATTTTTATCAGAATAACTGATAAAAATAGAAGGTTAGGTTACAGTTTACAGTTTTAGATAACTAATGATGTTATTGTGATGAAAATGGTCACATCTTATCCTGTACAATGTTTTTTGTATGTTTTTTTCACTTATGAAGTATCTGCTTCGTCGTTCTGGGGCACCAAGCTAGGTCCAAATCATGTTGTTTATTTATTTATTTAATAAATTTTACTGGTGCAAAGGGCAGTACAGAAAACAGGGATAGTGATATACCGTACATAGGAATAGACAGAAACCGGAATATAGATAAATCAAGACAGACTTAACAACAAACAAAAACATAATGCAAAAACAACAGGTGTATATATATGTATACATACAGTTGTGTGAAAAAGTGTTTGCCCCCTTCCAGATTTCTTATTTTTTTGCATGTTTGTCACACTTAAATGTTTCAGATCATCAAACAAATTTAAATATTAGACAAAGATAACACAAGTAAACACAAAATGCAGTTTTTAAATGAAGGTTTTTATTATTAAGGGGAAAAAAAATCCAAACCTACATGGCCCTGTGTGAAAAAGTGATTGCCCCCTAAACGTAATAACTGGTTGGGCCACCCTTAGCAGCAACAACTGCAATCAAGCGTTTGCGATAACTGGCAATGGGTCTTTCACAGCGCTGTAGAGGAATTTTGGCCCACTCATCTTTGCAGAATTGTTGTAATTCAGCCACATTGGAGGGTTTTCGAGCATGAACCGCCTTTTTAAGGTCATGCCACAGCATCTCAATCGGATTCAGGTCGGGACTTTGACTAGGCCACTCCAAAGTCTTCATTTTGTTTTTCTTAAGCCATTCAGAGGTGGACTTGCTGGTGTGTTTTGGATCATTGTCCTGCTGCAGAACCCAAGTGTGCTTCAGCTTGAGGTCACGAACAGATGGCCGGACATTCTCCTTCAGGATTTGTTGGTAGACAGCAGAATTCATGGTTCCATTTACCACAGCAAGTCTTCCAGGTCCTGAAGCAGCAAAACAGCCCCAGACCATCACACTACCACCACCATATTTTACTGTTGGTATGATGTTCCTTTTCTGAAATGCCGTGTTACTTTTACGCCAGATGTAATGGGACATACACCTTCCAAAAAGTTCAACTTTTGTCTCGTCAGTCCACAGAGTATTTTCCCAAAAGTCTTGGGGATCATCAAGATGTTTTCTGGCAAAACTGAGACGAGCCTTTATGTTCTTTTTGCTCAGCAGTGGTTTTCATCTTGGAACTCTGCCATGCAGGCCATTTTTGCCCAGTCTCTTTCTTATGGTGGAGTCATGAACACTGACCTTAATTGAGGCAAGTGAGGCCTGCAGTTCTTTGGATGTTGTTCTGGGGTCTTTTGTGACCTCTTGGATGAGTCGTCGCTGCGCTCTTGGGGTAATTTTGGTCGGCTGGCCACTCCTGCGTAGGTTCACCACTGTTCCATGTTTTCGCCATTTGTGGATAATGGCTCTAACTGTGGTTCGCTGGAGTCCCAAAGCTTTAGAAATGGCTTTGTAACCTTTTCCAGAGTGATAGATCTCAATTACTTTGTTTCTCATTTGTTCCTGAATTTCTTTGGATCGCAGCATGATGTCTAGCTTTTGAGGATCTTTTGGTCTACCTCACTTTGTCAGGCAGGTCCTATTTAAGTGATTTCTTGATTGAGAACAGGTGTGGCAGTAATCAGGCCTGGGTGTGGCTAGAGAAATTGAACTCAGCTTTCCAAAGATGTGATAAACCACAGTTAATTTATGTTTTAACAGGGGGGGGGCAATCACTTTTTCACACAGGGCCATGTAGGTTTGGATTTTTTCCCCCTTAATAATAAAAACCATTTAAAAACTGCATTTTGTGTTTACTTGTTATCTTTGTCTAATATTTAAATTTGTTTGATGATCTGAAACATTTAAGTGTGACAAACATGCAAAAAAATAAGAAATCAGGAAGGGGGCAAACACTTTTTCACACAACTGTATATATATTAGTGCTGGGCAAGTTAACGCGATAATAACGCGTTAACGCATTCATTAATTAACACCGACAATTATTTTATAGCGCGTTAACGCATTTTTTTATTTTGAAAGTCCGTTGCTCACTGGCAGCGGTGGAGGAATGGAGACTACTGGACATCGCTGCGGTAAAGTCAGCAGACACTTACACTTTAGTGCACCTATATGCTGAAATTCACGGTAAACGCATTCAAACGGCAGAGATCGGGAGCGAGCGAAGGACCTTGAAAGTTAGCGGAAAGAGACAACATCCGGTTTCTTCAGACGAACATCCGGTTTTCAGAATAAGATGCCAACAATGTAGCTGAAGCTGATCGGCGTATAAACGTTGCCATGACAACACCGGAAGTTGACTTCCGCAATTTGTATTATTATTAGTTTATTTCTGCAATTATAATACATGTTATGTTTACTGTAATTTTGGGTACCTTGTCTTATCGTTTTGCCCTTGTTTCACTGATGATGATAGACGAACTTTTGTTGTTGTAACATGACCATTAACCCGGACGTTAAGCGGAGCTCAGAAAGACGACAAATGGCGGGTGAAACCAGCGAACCTTTTCTTTTCCGTCATGTTATTCTCCTGCTGGTCTACCAGGCGAACACGGTAAAGCTTATTAAGTTAATTGATTAAAGTACTGTTATACTTGTTGTAGGTGATGAGAGACAGAGTATTTGTTTCTTTGTTGTTTGTACATGAAGCTATTTTGTGTCTTCTAGTTTTCACGGTGTTCCATGAGAGGACAATAATAAACGTGAACATCAGTAAGAAGCGTGGACTCTTTTATGACCAGTGTGGATACAGTGAAAACGTGGCCCAATTCCATCCTACCGAGGTGCTCCATTCCCTGCAGTGAACCAGCGTGCAGTTCTGTTTCATCTACTACAGGTCTCAGTGTGCAGTTCTGCTTCCTCTCCGGCAGCGGACTACAGCGGACTACAGGTCTCAGTGTGCAGTTCTGCATCTCCTGTAGCGGACTACAGGTTTCAGAGTGCATCTTCAGGTCAGACTGTGCAATACATAAATTCCACCTCTGGTAATTGATGGACAGTTCCACTACAAAGTTATTGAGAGATTGATCATTGTAATAAGAATGTACAGGTGCTCAGGACTGTAGAGAAAAGAGTGATACAAAACGTAACTGTCCTTATATTAACTGTCATTCTTACTCAGGCAATGCTGTTAAGTTGATAATTGTTGCTCCTGTAAAGTCACAAAATGTCAGTTAATAGTGATTTGTTAGCCGAGCAGGTTGATTTCCTGTCAGAAGAGCAAGAATCAGCTCAAGGAGATAAGAAGTACAAGTCAGCATATGAGAAATGGAAAATCCATGTTAGGGACGTCCGTAATAAATTAAAACACAAGTGCCCTGAGAATGTCTTGTATGACATGATGGATGTGGTTGAGAAGCTTGAGTCTGAATTGAAGCAGTTATATGACAACACACGACTCCAAACAGTACCAAGCCAAGAAATTCGGAGAAAAATTGATGCATGCTCAGCTGTATCAGCAGATTTATTGGGACTAATGAAAGTACGCATGATTGAAGGAGAAGAATTTGATCCTGAGGTGGAAAAATCAAGGTTACGGATGCTGTTCGACAGTGAACACGCTAGGCCCATATATGGGTCCACAGCTTCCAGAGTTACTGTACTCAGCCACCGTTCCAATCATCTCTTAGAGTCACCAAGTATTTCGGCTAAGAGAACAGATACAGCTGGACAGTTGGCTGCAAAACGAGCTGAAATTGAAATGGAAGCTGTCATTGAAGCACGTCGGCAACTGAAAAGGCTTGAAAATCAAAGAGACATTGAGGTCATTGAAGCGAAGCTTAGAGTGTATACTGAGGAGGAGTCAAAGGAAAAAAGTGAGAAATACAGTCCTGTAGGCAGCCCTGTGTACAGTCAAGTGAACGATACAACTCCACATGCTCCCTATGCAGGATGTCAGGGAGGGCAACTTACAAAAAATGAAGCATCCTTAGTGCAGACACTACAGGAGTCAATGGCCCTCTCTCGACTTCCAGTTCCAGAACCTTCTGTATTCTCTGGAGATCCACTGAACTTCACAGAATGGAGCACAAGCTTCAAGGCTCTTATAGAGAGACGATGCTCAAATCCTGCCGATAGGTTGTTCTACTTACAAAAGTACATCGGTGGGGAGGCAAGGTCAGCTCTTGAAGGCAGCTTCTACAGAAAGGACGATGAGGCCTATCAACAAGCATGGGATAGGCTGAATGCCAGATACGGTCATTCCTTTGTAGTGTAACGGGCCTTCAGAGATAAACTTAACAAGTGGCCAAAGATAAGTGGGAAAGACTATGTTAAGCTAAGAGAATTCAGCGATTTCCTGCAAACATGTAGCAACGCTATGCCCCATGTCAAGGGTCTCCAGGTACTGAATGACTGTGAAGAGAATCAGAAGATGTTGCTCAAACTCCCTGATTGGGTAACGTCCAGGTGGAATCGTTATGTCACAGAACAGCTGGATCAATCCAAGGACTATCCAAACTTTAGAGAGTTTGCTTTGTTCATCTCAAGGGAAGCACGCATAGCGTGCAATCCGGTATCATCGTTGCATGCGTTAAAGCCCTCTGAAGAAAAGCCATTTAGAGAAACAAACCGCTCAAAGGCAAACGCCTTTGCCACAAATGTGAAGGACTCGGATGCATCAAGTATCATAATCGAATCCAATAATGTAGAAGAGCTCAAGCCAAATAAATGGAACTCAGTGGCTGACAACTCAAACCGAGGCAAGTGTATGTGTTGTGGAGAAAATCACTCCATACACAAATGTCAAATGCTGATGGAAATGTCTGTGGAAGAAAAGAGAAGGTTCATTCACAATACTAAGCTGTGTTTTGCATGCCTGAGGAAAGGACACTACTCCAAAGACTGTAAGAACAAAGCCATTTGTGGAATATGCAAAAGGAACCATCCTACTCCACTGCATGAAGATCATCCCGCAGCAAACAAATCTTTTCCTCAAGATGTCCTGCAAGCTAAAGTAAATACATCCTCACTATCATGCTGCGTGGCTGGAGATGGAGGTGGGAGCACGTCAATGATCGTTCCAGTATGGATCTCAGCACCTAACACCCCCTATTGGACACTCAGAGCACTCATACATTTGTTGACCAGGAGGTATGTGAAAGACTGCAGGCAGTGATGGAACCAGTAAAACTAAAGCTTTCCACTATGATGGGAAAAGATTCAATTGTGAACAGTCAGAGAGTTAGTGGACTTAAAGTCCGAGGGTTTTCCTCAGATAGCTTGATTGATTTACCGCCTGCCTATACAAGGGATTTCATTCCGCTGGAACGTACGCACATTCCGACCTGCAAAACCGCCAATAAGTGGAAACACCTTGAAGTCATAGCTCAAGAAATGCCCCCGCTAATGGATTGTGGAGTAGGACTTTTGATTGGTTATGACTGCTCCAGAGCACTGGCGCCACGAAGGGTTATCACTGGAGGCGACGATGACCTTTACGCCATTAAGACTGACCTAGGTTGGAGCATCGTAGGAAGCGCACCACAACGCCCGAACTCCATAGATGTGACTGCTCTGTGTCATCGTATATCTGTCCGGGAGCTTCCACCTGTGACGCCAGCTGCTGTTATTCGAGTGCTCAAGTCCGATTTTGCGGACACCAGAGCAGGAGAAAAAAGCATATCTCAAGAAGATATTCAGTTTCTGCAAGTTTTAAAGGGAAGAATCCAGCAGAACGAGTGCGGCCACTTTGAGATGCCCCTTCCCTTCAGAGCACGTCCTCACCTCCCTGACAACAAGAAGCTTGCCCTAGTCCGGCTGAAGCACCGTAAAGAGAAACTTGACAGAGATCCTAAATTCAGGAATGACGATTTGAGATTTATGGAAGGTGTCTTCAAGGATGGCGATGCAGAGAGAGCAGACAAACCTGAGAAGATTAGGGTAGTTTTTGAATGCTCTGCAAAGTATGAAGGCACTGCCTTGAATGACCATCTGCTAACAGGACCGGATCTTACAAATGGAATGACTGGAGTGCTCTGTCGGTTCCGTAAACATCCCATTGCAGTCACATGTGATGTGGAAAAAATGTTCCACAGGTTCCACGTTAGCAAGGAAGACCGAGATTATCTACGGTTCCTGTGGTGGGAAAATGGAGATACCAACTCAGAACCTAGAGAGTATTGTATGAAAGTTCACCTCTTCGGAGCATCATCATCTCCAAGCTGCTCCAATAATGGCATGAAGCATCTGGTCAGCCAAAACGAGCAAGAGTTTCAATCAGCAGCTAGCTGTATCAGAAAGCATTTCTATGTAGACGATGGCCTCATAAGCTTGGAATCCGTTGACATAGCAGTCAAACTGGTGAAAGAAACCCAAGTGGTCTGTGCTAAAGGGAAGTTACACCTTCACAAGTTAATTTCCAACAGCCGAGAGGTAATGGAGTCTATCTGTGTCACTGAGCGTGCTGTTGAAGTGAAGAATGTGGATCTCAACTACGACGATCTTCCAGTGCAAAGAGTGTTGGAAGTAAGGTGGGACATAGAAGGATTTCTGGCTCCATTCCTCCTTCAAGGAAATAGGGTACTACAACAGATGTGTCAGAAGGGCATCAGTTGAGATGAACCAGTGAATTAAAGCCAAGGTGGGAGAGTTGGGTGAAGGACTTGGGAAACCTTGAAAATATTCAGATCCCAAGATGCTTTACTCCTGAAAACTTTGGAAAGGTCCTGAAAGTTGAACTGCATCACTTTTCAGATGCTAGCAGTCAAGGCTATTGGGAGGGCACTAGCCTGGGCTACCAGTGTATGGGACAGTCAGTCGTCAGCTAACTCCTCCTACCAGAGCTTTTCTGATGAGATGCGTAGGGTTTTTGATCAGCCCATTAGCGGTAAGGACGTTTCTTCACGCCTACTTTCCCTACGTCAGGGCTCTCGTAGTGTAGTAGAGTTTTCCGTAGACTTTAGGACTATTGCACAGGGTTCAGGGTGGAGCGACATATCTCTCCAAGGGGTGTTTCTCAGAGGGCTTAATAGCCCTGTGAGAGAGGAATTAGTAATTAGGGATGACTCGGAGAGTCTTGATGCCCTAATTGCCCTTGCCATCAGACTAGAGAGTCGCTTCCGTGAGATTAGGAGAGAGAGACCTAGCCGCCCTCTTAGTATGCCATTCCCTTACTCAGCCTCTTCTCCTCCCCCTCCCGTGAGAACCAGCCATGGGCAAGCTTCGAGTTTCCAGGCCCTTCCTGCCGTCCCTGTTCCCTGCTCTCCAGCAGAGGAACCCATGCAGCTGGGCAGAGCATGCCTTTCTGCAGAGGAGCGCCTCCGCAGGATCAGAGCAGGAGTGTGCATTTATTGTGGCCAGGCTGGTAATTTCCTGGCCTCCTGCCCCCAGCGGCCAAAAGAGGAGGCTCGTCAGTAGAGGTGGGGATACTGGTGAGCCAAACTACTCCCTCTTCAGTCCCACAGACCAGAATGCAGCTTGAGGCTACCCTCATGTGGAACCAACAATCCCTTCCCCTACGTGCTTTAGTGGATTCAGGAGCGGACGAGAGCTTCATCGACACAGGCCTGGTTTCCAAAGCCGGAATCTCCATCCAGCCACTAAACACTCCCCTCCGGGCCTACGCTCTAAACGGGAGGCTTCCCGCTCATGTTACCCATGTCACGGTACCACTGCACCTGGTGTTGTCGGGTAATCACCATGAGTTAATTAAGCTCCATATCATATCCTCCCCTCACACTCCCTTGGTTCTCGGTCAGACCTGGTTAAGGCTCCACAATCCCCAGATTGATTGGTCGAAGAGTAGGGTTCAGAGCTGGAGCTCTTTTTGTCATTCCTCATGCCTGAGATCTGCCCGAGCTCCAACAGAAGGTGATGCCCCCGCGCTTGCCCCCGAACCCCTGGATCTGTCAGCTGTTCCCTCGATGTATCAGGATCTAAAGGAGGCTTTCAGCAAGAAGCAGGCTCTCTCTCTACCCCCGCACCGACCCTATGATTGTCCCATTGACCTGCTGCCTGGTGCACCCGCTAGTCGGTTGTACAACCTGTCTCGCCCTGAGCGGGAGTCCATGGAGACTTACATACGAGACACGCTAGCAGCAGGTATATAATTAGGCCGTCATCCTCCCCGGTTGGTGCTGGGTTTTTCTTTGTGTCCAAGAAGGACCGTACCCTCCGTCCCTGTATTGACTACCGGGAGTTGAATAACATAACAGTTAAGAACAAGTATCCTCTTCTCCTTATAAACTCAGCTTTCGAACCACTACAGGGAGCCACCATCTTCTCAAAACTCGACCTCCGAAATGCATATCACCTGGTCCGTATCAAGGAGGGAGATGAGTGGAAGACTGCTTTCCGGACCCCCCTGGGTCACTTTGAGTACCTGGTCATGCCTTTTGGGCTGACTAATGCCCCTGCAGTTTTCCAGGCTCTTGTTAATGATGTCCTTCGTGATTTCCTAAACCGATCTGTTTTTGTTTATATAGATGACATCTTAATCTTCTCCCGGAATACTGAGGAGCACATTCGGCACGTGAGACAGGTTCTCCAGCGGCTACTGGAGAACAAGCTCTATGTTAAAGCGGAGAAGTGTGACTTTCACGTGGCTTCGGTGGAGTTCCTGGGGTACATCATCGAGAGCGGGCAGGTGAGGACGGACCCAAGGAAGACTCAGGCAGTGGCAGAGTGGCCCAGACCCACTTCCCTCAAGCAACTCCAGCGGTTTGCCAATTTTTACAGGTTTATCCGCGACTACAGCAGAGTGGCGGCACATATGACCCAGCTCACGTCTCCCAGAAACCCCTTCTCTTGGACCTCCGCAGCAGATGCCGCTTTTACTGAACTGAAGAGACGCTTTACTACGGCGCCTGTCCTCGTTCATCCGGATCCCAGATGTCAATTCATCGTGGAGGTTGACACTTCGGACTTTGGAGTGGGGGCTGTCTTATCCCAGCGCTCGGCTGCAGATAAGAAGCTCCATCCTTGTGCCTTCCTCTCCCGCCGTTTGTCCCCCGCGGAGCGGAATTATGATGTTGGCAACCGAGAACTGTTGGCAGTGAAACTTGCCCTGGAGGAGTGGAGACACTGGCTGGAGGGAACGGAACAACCATTCATTGTGTGGACAGATCACAAGAACCTGGCCTATATCCAGACTGCCAAGCGCCTCAATTCCCACCAAGCCCGGTGCGCGTTGTTCTTCGGTCGATTCGACGCTTCGTCGATTCACGCTCACCTACCGACCCGGTTCCAAAAACCTTAAACCCGATGCCCTTTCCAGGGCATTCATGTCTGACCACCACCCCGACCCCGAGTCCATACTCCCTTCATCATGCGTTGTGGCAGCAGTGAGTTGGGAGATTGAGGGTTAGAGAGGCCCAGAGAACCATGCCGGATCCTGGTGGGGGGCCTCGGAACTGTCTGTTCGTGCCAGAGCCAGTCCACTCACAGGTTCTCCAGTGGGTACACACCTCACGGTTCGCCTGTCATCCTGGTATTAATCGCACGTTATCTCTCCTAAGGTGGCGATTCTGGTGGCCATCCATGGAGTCGGACACACGCGCCTTCGGACGGGCTTGCGTGGTGTGTGCCCGCAGTAAGTCCTCTCACCAGCCTTCCACCGGACTACTTCGACCCCTTCCTGTCCCACGGCGTCCTTGGAGCCACATTGGCCTTGACTTTGTCACCGGACTTCCACCGTCTCAGGGTAAAACGACCATCCTCACTATCGTTGACAGATTTTCCAAGACTGTCCATTTTTTGCCCCTACCTAAACTTCCAACAGCCGCGGAGACTGCCAGCCTCCTAGTTCACAATGTTGTCCGGCTCCATGGGATCCCATCTGACATCGTATCCGATTGTGGAGCACAATTTACATCCCAGGTATGGAGGGCTTTCTGTAAGGCTATTGGGGCATCTGTCAGTCCCTCGTCCGGTTATCATCCACAGACTAATGGACAGGCTGAGCGGGCCAACCAAGACCTTGGAGCGGCGCTGCAGTGTGTCACAGCCCGGAATCCCTCGTCCTGGTGTGAGCATCTTCCCTGGGTAGAATATGCCCATAACTCTTTGCTGCTACAGGGTTATCGCCGTTTGACCCTCAGTCCAGGCCCATCTTCACCGTTGTCGCAGGGTGTGGAAGGAGGCACGCTCAGCTTTACTACGATCAGCGGAACGCAACCAGCGCATTGCAGACCGGCATCAGACCCCGGCACCAAGATACCTGCCAGGTCAGAAGGTTTGGTTATCTTCAAGGGATATTCCGTTATAGACTTCTTCTAAGAAGCTTACGCCCCGTTACATTGGGCCCTTTGAGATAGACTATTATTAACCCTTCAGCCATGAAACTCAAGTTACCTGCTTCGTTGAGGATTCACCCCACATTCCATGTCTCCTAGTTGAAACCTGTCTCGGTCAGTCCACTTTGCCCTCCAGCCGTTCCCCCTCCACCCCCCCGGATCATTGATGACCACCCAGCCTACACTGTCCGGCGGATCCTGGACGTGCGCCGGCGGGGTTGTGGATTCCAGTACCTTGTGGACTGGGAGGGATATGGCCCGGAGGAGCGGAGCTGGATATCCCGCCAGCTCATCTTGGACCCTTCCCTCATCCGGGACTTCCGTAGGGATCACCCTGGCAGGCCTGGCGGATCGCCTGGAGGCTCTCGTTGAGGGGGAGGTACTGTCACGGCCAGGCCGTGCCTCCTGCTTGTCCCGTGTGTGTGTATCTTATGGGCAGGGCTTCGACCTGGTCTCCTCCCAGCTTCCTAATTACAACTCACCTCACCTGCCCAGTCAAACCAGCTGTACTCCATCAACTCATCAACCCAACAGTATATCTACCCCGGTTCTTCATCCACTCTTCGCCAGATCGTTGTTTACAGCTCACGTGGTAGCTAGTAGTTCTTGGCCGCTCTGTTTGAAGATAATTCAGAGTTTTCCCCCCAAGTGTTGTTTCAGTGCTTTAACCCTGTCTCTCTGTTCCTGCAGTTTTTTTTCATCCTCCCGGTTCCCCAGTCTGCCTGCCCTGCCCTACCTCCTCCTGCCTGGATTCCACCCTCACCCTCCCTGGACTTTCCCGCGGTGCTCTGGTCATTCCCCCCCTTGGTTTCCTGTCAATAAACCTTTCACCTATAATCCCTGGTCCGTGCCTGCATTTGGGTCCACACTCGCAGCCTGTGACAACTAGAGCTAACTGCAGCAGTGATCTCTGCTACTCTGACCAATATGCTAAAGGAAGAGCTATAGCTCAGCGTTGATGGAGAGTACTTTTGGACAGATTCACAAGTAGACCTAGGGCATATCAACAACGAAGCTCGAAGGTTCCATGTCTTCGTCGCAAACCGTGTCCAGAGAATTCGGGAAACCACCAACCCAGGACATTGGTACTACGTCGAGACGGGAGAACTCTGCTGATCATGCCTCAAGCTAGCAGAGCTGATCAATTCAAACTGGCTCACAGGGCCAAAGTTTCTATGGCAAAGGGAAGTAGTTACAAACAACGGAACTACAGAGCTTCTGGTTTAATCAGTCAGTGATCAGTTATCTACTCTCTAGCTTAGTAAAGTAAGTTACTATTTACCCTATGGCTGTGGAGAACAGTGTTCTTTATTAATAACATTCTACTGTGTTGTGGTATAGAGATAATAAATTGTTATTCAACTACGTTGCTAAATTTTCAGATGTTCTTTGAGTGACCTTAACAAAGTGCTTGGAAATTACCGTTGATTTATTTGATAAAACAGTGTACACTGTGTTAAACATTACTGTCATATATTTGGATGTTAATTAATCAAAGGTAATTTGGTGGGAGTGTAGCTGACGCTGAACGTTGCCATGACAACGGAAGTTGAGTTTCCGCGATTTGTATTATTAGTTTATTTCTGCAATTATAATACATGTTATGTTTACTGTAATTTTGGGTACCTTGTGTTATCGTTTTGCCCTTGTTTCACTGATGATGATAGACGAGCTTTTGTTGTTGTAACATGGCCATTAACCCTGAAGTTAAGCGGAGCTCAGAAAGACGACAAATGGCGGGTGACACCAGCGAACCTTTTCTTTCCCGTCGTGTTATTCTCCTGCTGGTCTACCAGGCGAACACGGTAAAGCTTATTAAGTTAACTGATTAAAGTACTGTTATACTTGTTGTAGGTGATGAGAGACAGAGTATTTGTTTCTTTGTTGTTTGTACATGAACTATTTTGTGTCTTCTAGTTTTCACGGTGTTCCATGAGAGGACAATAATAAACGTGAACATCAGTAAGAAGCGTGGACTCTTTTATGACCAGTGTGGATACAAACAAAGTATGAATTATATTCACATTAAGTATAAAACATGCTTCGTCTCGTGAGTTAAAGGGAAAATACACCTAAATTGTGGGTAAAGTGTCTTTATTCTTTGATCGCTGGGTAACCATCATTACCTCGGAGTTACAGCATTATATTGATGAACAGTAGAGCTGCATTCACATGCTCTGACTGTCATGAAGACAGACATTTTTGCTGAAATGTGCTGAAACATTTTATTCCTGTTGCACAGCAGTGGAACGTTTCACATACAGTCACACACTGAGCACAGATAGTGAAGAGATAGAACTGCTACTGTGTAAAGGGAATACTGCTGTTAAAAAGAACCTGATGTGTTTAAAGTGTTTACAAACCAAATGTTATTGCCCTTTTGTTCATATAGCAGTACTTTCAAAATAAAAGTGCGCAATACACTACTTTTGAATTCATTATTGAACTTTGCCATAATAATCCATAAAAAATCCATGTGATTAATCACGATTACAAATTGTAATCGTTGCCCAGCACTAATATATATATATATATATATATTGTTATTCTACAAGTTGTTGTCTCTAAGGATGATTATGTAGGGCGCACATGTGTACATGTATGAGTGTGTGTATAGTTGTAACTGATAGAGAAGAGACAGAAAACAGGGGGACCTGTTATGTTCAAAATTTCTCAAACAAAAGGTAATGGAAAAAGCCCCCTCCTTGTTCAGAGGAGAAGAGGCAGCCCCCCTTGCTCTCTTTCTTCCATCATTAAGCAGGGCGGAATTAGCTGGTTGAAGTTTAGATCAAAAGGAATTTAATATACTAACAAAAGCAAATGCAGTTACAAACTGAATTACACTATCAATAGTAATATTTCATTTCACCGCACGACAGACTGGTGTGTCCGCCTCATGGTCCAGATGAGGTCTGATTATCTCCGGGGATTCACAGTTTCTTTGTCTCTCCAAAGTCTCTGAAATGTCTCATATTACACATTCCTTAGTCCATCGATCAGCTCAGTGATTGGCTGAACCCTTCGGACTTCAGTCAGCCACTTCCTTGACCAATTCATCCCCCTTCTTGAAGGCTGTGCTCAGAAGGTCTTCAGCAACATCCCCCTCTCTCTGACTTTATGGCAGTGTCATAAATTCTCTGGTTTCTCTCACAGTGCACAACAAATTCAGTAAATCTCCCTTTAGTTTAAACCTTCTACAAGTAAACCTATTGTAGCACATAATATCCATTGCTAGGAGTGCTTTAAAACTTAAATTCCTCACAGACCTCTGAGCAATTATAATAAATACATAATTAGAATCTCACTTCTTGCCAAAGCGATTGGCTTCTCTTTTTCACTAGTTTCCCAGCTGAGACAGGCTGCTTGGCACTGCGCACATGGAGCCCACATTACTTGTTGGGGGAAAGTTTTTTATTATTAAGCGGACATTTTTAACACAAAAACCGGGCAGCGAGCGGTGAACAGCTGTTTGTGTGGCGTCTCTTCCTTCTGCTGCCACTCTCCCCCCCACCGGGTGAAACACCAGATCCAGAACCCACCTTCACTCCGTCACCATCAGTTCCTCCTGTCTCTCTCTCTCTTCTCTCCTTCTCTCTCACACACACACACGCGCAATCGTCTCGTTACAGGATCGTGACAATATCAAAATACATATTGTCGTGTTTTTAAATAAACATAAGCACGTGAGAACAAACTGCTCTCAACTACAACTCTTTATTAGCTTAACTTCCACATGCTGCATGTCAGTGGTGGGCCGTGCATTTTATACCTGGGCCTGCACTCGTAAAAATGAAGCTCAACACCTACAAACACTATGAGTGCAGATACATGAATACCCGCATGACGGGATGCGGCGGCATTAACGAACAATGCATATAGTCAAAATCAATTCAGCTAAAACACACATTCCACCACACACCCAAGAGCACGGGCCATTCAACTATTATTCAGATCAGAGGGAACAATATTACCCATATCATGAAAACAACACGATAGACAAATTAACAGAGTAGTAACTTTCCTATCACTCCCTCCAGGAAATACACGACTATAAGTTACGTGACAACAACATCAACATTGGCTTCTCGTTCCCCATGGGGAACATTTGCGGTCTCCTGACTGAGGCAGAAATGCTATAAAAGTCATCTTTAAAATGAATGAGACCACGGGGATGTGGAGAGCTGACATTTTCTTCACCACTAATACAAGCTCCTTTTGGTGGTTCCGTCCCAGTAGGGGCTGCCACACTCGTATCATCCAAACACGATCTGAAGTCACTGATTGGTACAAGACTGATACAGATTTAATAAGTGCCATGGCTTTTGTCTCAAGTTCAGGAGTGTTAGATGATGGTGCAGAAAGGAGAAGATCAGTCATCTTTGGCTTGCGGCTTATAAAAATAGAGACAAGACTTCAAAGATGAAGTAGCTTGGGCAAATTTATGTTTGGTTAAATGTCCCACCTCATTTAAACAGTAGTACACAACTGCTTGTCTGAGCTTTTCTATGGAAATACCCAGGACGATCCTCCATGCAGTGAATGAGACGGTAGTCCCAAATGGGGCTCCATGATGGTCCTTTCCCAGTCTGTACCACTCAAGATAAAATATAGTTAGCTATTTGCAGTGGTGTATAAAGTACCCAAAAGCCATACTTGAGTAAAAGTAAAGATACCTTACTGGAAAACTACTCCAGTAAAAGTAAAAGTCACTTATTAGAATACTACTTGAGTAAAAGTCTTAAAGTATCTGATATTTATTGTACTTAAGTATCAAAAGTAATTTTCTGATATTAAATGTACTTCAGTATTGAAAGTAAAAGTACAAGTAAATGCTGTCAATAAAAAAGCAAAGGGTCAGCATTTTGAGAATTATGAAGTTTATTCTTTTAAGTGCTGTGGCCACCATGAACAAGGAAATGGATCTGTGTTGAAAATAATTGGGTTGGCTGTGATCCATCCAGGAGCAACAATGTTCAACATAATATGTTGTACATAAGTATACTTTTGCATCTACTATGAACTTATCATCATAATTCTCCGAAAAGCAATATGACACTATGAAGGATTTGTAACAGTACGTTTATAAGTATGCTCATTCCGACTAGAGGATGTAGAGGGCAAATGCATAATATTGTGTTCAGCAAAAAATATCCACTTGATGCATCAGGTCAGTGTTGTGAGGAAGGACACCTGCCTTGTGAACTCCTATGGGCCTGATTTGAACACAATAGACAAAGGTTTTGCTCAAGCTGAATCTGCAATTGGGCGACTGCTACCATCATAACTCCATCTGATCATCCACAAAATGACTCAAATATCAAAACATGATCAATGCTAAAGCAGCACTGAAAGTAACAACCCAGTCATTACTTGAAACTGAAAAATGTCCTGTTCCATCTTCAAAAGAAGTTGGTTTTCAAAATTGCGAGAATTCAGTCTCGCTTTTCTTGGGCTGAAGACTAGTCCTGCGATGGTAAATAGCCTTTCACAGGCCGCTGAGGCAGGTAGAGGTGTGTTTCACAGCTTCACAGACAGCTTGCGCACATCTGGGAAGGATTTCCCTAATGCTGCCCTCTCGCGGCTCCTGTCAATCCTATGGTGTGGTGGCTAGCCGGCCTTAGGGCCGACCGCGACACTCGGAGCAAAGTTGCATTGGGGGTAAGGATAAAACCCTCCGTAAAAATCGGGAGGGCGCGGGGCCCAATATAGCATTTTCTCTAGTCTAAGGTGGGCGCGCGGCGTTCCCTTGGGACGTCCGGTGGCCGAGTTACGATTTTCCAAAGTTCGGGAACAGTTTGCCCGTACGGCCCTTTATCTTTTTTGTCCACTAGAGGGCGCCACTCAAAAGACGCTCGGGAACAAAACTGCCATTCGGGTCCGGCCGTTCAGCCCAAATAGGGCCACTTCGGAAACGTGCCCCCGAAATTTGGGGGGAGTTATGGGAACAATTGGGCCATTGTGGAGGGTTCGATATCCCGCCCTGAAACGTAGATATCTTGGACCAACGCTCGATTGTAAGGAAACAATGTTTTGGGACAAATGTTGCCATTTGGTCAGTATAGTGTTGGGCCACATGAAATGCCATGATAATGTAGTCGGAATGTCACTTTTTGAGTTCAACTCACATTTGACCTGGAAGGTCTCCACAACCCTTTGGGCTAGGGAGCTGCAATTTGGACTGTACTATCATCTCAACGTATAGATCCACTGGTATGAAAATGAAAATGATTGGACCCACCCCAATTCTAATAAATCTCAGTCAAAGCGAGGCAATGGCATTGATTTTGCTCAAAAGTCAAACTCGTCCGATTTGCTTGAAACTTTGCACCCCTGGTGGGCTGATCCCAGGTATGCCCCCTCATGCCTCATGCATACTGTAGATATTGTATGGGAGGAATGAGAACAAATGGGCCACTCGGGTTGGGATTTTTGGCTGAAATGAGAGCCCAATCAAATGTATTGCAAATGGCCATTTTTGAATTATAAGGGAACACATAGCTAGAAAATGGCCATTTCCACTACATTTGATTGGGATTTGATTTTGTCCAAAAGTCCCGACCCAAATGGCAGTAATTGTCCGGGTTTCACCAATGCCTTTCGGGTCAATATGTGCCATTTTGGCATCTTTAGCATATATGGTGCAATTTGATCTAAATGAGCTACAGCCACCACACTTCATACACAGGGTATGTGGCTTCATAGCAACACACACATCAACTTTTTCGGGGCTAGCACCTCAAATTGTGACATTTTGGCATCTCAGGCAAAGTAAGGCAATGCCATTGAGTTTGCTCAAAAATCAAACTCATCCGATTTGCTTGAAACTTTGCACACTTGGTGGGCTGTTCCCAGGTATGCCCCCTCATGCCTCATGCATACTGTAGATATTGTATGGGAGGAATGAGAACAAATAGGCCACTCAGGTTGGGATTTTTGGCTGAAATGAGATCCCAATCAAATGTAGACGAAATGGCCCTTTTTGAGTCATAACGATAAGTTCCCTTATAACCCAAAAAGTGTCATGTTGACTACATTTGATTGGGATTTCGTTTTGTCCAAAAATCCCAACCCAAATGGCAGTAATTGTCCGGGTTTCCCCAATGCCTTTAGGGGCAATTGCTGCCATTTTTATTTAATACCTTATTTGTGTGAATAAGCAGGAGGACAGTGATTGATAGTAAAAATATATATTTATTTCACTATAAAATTATCAACAAACATAGTAACAATCACACCAATCAACAATAAGAACAATGTGTGTGTGTGTTTGTGTGGTTTATGTGTGTGTGTGTGTGTAGAGTAAACTAACAATTAAACATTATATAACAATGAACAATATAATAATCAAAAAAATGTATGAAATGTGAGTGTGAGTGTGTGTGTAGAGTAAACTAACAATTAAACATTATATAACAATGAACAATATAATAATCAAAAAAATGTATCAAGTGTGAGTGTGTGTGTAAAGTAAACTAACAATTAAACATTATATAACAATGAACAATATAATAATCAAAAAAATGTATGAAGTGTGTGTGTGTATGTGGGAGTGCTCTTCAGTCCTTTTTGCCGAGGTGGACCATTGCTGCCCTCGCCACTCGCGACCTAGTCACCCGCTCCCTCACCCTCTGAGCAGCATCCTTGGCGGACTTCTGTAACGGGCTCAGTGTCACCATGTGAGACATTCGGGGCCTCGGGGCCACCTTCACTGGAGTCTGTTGAGGAAGCACAAAGAAAAAGAAATTGATTATTAGAGGTTTGTTTTTCACACAACTGTCATGTACTTTATTAAACAACCTATCTTTACTTACACTTTCCACCATCAGGGTGAAGGCCTCCTCATCGATCATGTTGTCCATCTCCTCTACGCAGGAGCTGCTCGACTCCTGGTAGGGCACCTGGGTGTCGTCATCGGTCTCGTCGGTGTCCTCATCCCGGGTCTCTTTCTTTCTTTTTAGAGGTGAGGCTTTGGCGGATTGTGGGGGGTTGGCAGCAGGTGATGTGGACCCGTCCTCTGCACTTGGTTCAGGCGTGGCGGGGGGTGGCTCGAGGACTGCCTCGAACAGTGATGAAGAAAATGTGGAGAATTTCAGTATTAAACGCATTATTAGTAGGATTTAATAACACCCCTAGTGGTGAGTAGAAGTGTTACAATAATAAATATGTTAGTCACAATATGTTTCCATATGGAATGTATTATAGGTTTACAATATTCTTACTTATAGAGGATATTATATGTTACAGTATATTAACTCATTGAATGTATTAAATCATAGAAGTATAGTCACTGTAGGTATTAAAACACTAAGAATAGTTTTGAGGGTCAGATAGGGATTCTGAGTGAGGTGTCAGACATGCAGCAGCAAATGGAGGCGACCTCATCGATGGACGATGGGGCCAGTGGGACGGTCAAATGCCAAGCTGACCAGCAGGACAGAGAGGAGGAGTCCAAGATGTTTTGCGAGGAGCCAAGATGCTTTGCTAAGGGATCGATAATGGGAGGGGACAGAATTCAAATGAAGCCAATCACTAATCGCCACGGAGGGTCATTCACACGTTTTATGACAGTATCGGACACTTTCCAACTCTCAGGGGATTCCAAAGACAATGTTTTAGGGAGTTTACTTCAGATCACTGCAGCTCTCATTTTCAGCTAACTGGCCACGCCGGACTGTGAGGAGATGCGTGTATGTGGTCTCTGCTCTCGAGAACATTACTATTGATAGTTAATTCAGTTTGTAAGTGAACTTTGTGTAGTACATTAAATATTGTTTTAATTTGAACCGGATCTAGCTCATTCTTCTGATGCGCGTGCGCAGTAAGAAGCTCGCAGCAGAAGAGTACCTGCGGCCTGCAGGCTCCTTCATCCTTTGTTCTTAAAAACCTAACAAAAATCATCATATAACTTAGGATTGAACTGAACACATTTGGATTCACAAGTAAATAGTTTATATAATTTGTTATGTTGAACACACTGAGTTTCATAAGAACATTCTTTGGAAGAGATTAAAGCACCAGACACATTGTAATCGATCACCCCTATTTGTATCCAAACATTTCCTGTAAACGAATCGTGTGTTCTGCCAAAAGGTTATCTTGACTCAAACGAAGTCAGGAGAGCATGACCTAGTGAAGAAATCAGATGTGCTCTGTTAATGGTTCAACCCACTTGTTTGATTGGTGGAAAGTGATGTAAGGGGGGTAAAGTTTGACTATAAAAGTAATCTGTGAAAAGCAATACGGGGGATTTTATTGGAATTGTATGAGGATTTGTTGAACTTGTTGATGTTGGCTTGTTCGAATTAAAAGACTCCCCGCTGGTTGCAACGTCAATTCAAGCCGTCTCTTCTCATCATTTTGCCACAACAGGCTCCTCAGTCCTCTGACCTGCTGCTTGTCCAGGTTTAACGCATAAAACCTGTCCGCCGTGGCGGTCGAGTGGCACATGATTTGATGCATATTATCATGTTACATGTGATACAAATATTGCTATTTAATTTGATTAATTATGACTGATATCCATTGTAAAAGTGCAGTATTGTTGTAATATTAATATCGTGATTAATACTCAATCCTAACATTTACACTTTTCAGAGCAATATCTTTTTTTGAGGTTGAACACAGCCTGACTATGTACAAATAGCAAGGTCGGACTTTCACATTTCTCCCTCTTAACACATAGCTTGTGATATCTTATGCTAGACGCACCAAATGTTTCATCAACCATGACTGAAATGACCACGACTGCGGTGGAGAACCTGTCTGGGTTCATAACATTATCCAGAGACGCACATAGCTCATATTCACTGTTTGTATGTTGCTAGTAACATGTCAGCTGACTAACTCTGGTTTTAGTTCTACGGTATCAATCAAAAACAAACTTCGCTGGGATTTTATTGCAATAAACGAATCAAAAGAATTCCGAAATAACTACATCATGACAATTTTTTTTAAAGTCAGAATTCATGCTTTGTCAGGTCAGAGAATGACTTTTCAAATGATTGTTTTTTTTCAATGGAGCTTGGGTCAATCATTGCTAAGCTATGTTCATATTGTAGACAGGCTTGATTTTTACAAATACATTTGTACATGTAGAGTAAATACGAGGTACTACATTTCTTATTAACAATATCAGTGACGACGGGAGAAGGAAGGACGAAGAAGCGGAGAAACATTTATATTCGTTGGCAAAGCGAGGATAAAAAATATATATGTATAAGATATATAAAATTTATTAAAATTAAATATAGGTGATGGTCATTTGCAGGCATTCGCAAAAGCATTACAGTGCCATAATAGTTTTAATAAGCAAAGCTAACAATACTCACGTTGTTTTGAAATATCCCCTTTTCAAAAGCTAATGCTAAAGCTAATGGTAGCTAATGCTAATAACCTCTTAATACTAAATGTACTTGATGTAAATGGCTGCAATGAAACAAAGAGTGAAAAATTTAAAGGGGTCTGAATACTTTCCGTACCCACTGTACATTAACAAGTATCACTGGTGTGTGGAAGAGTGAACCTGAAATTATAATATAACGGCCATTTGGGTCTGAGATGTCTGCTGCAGTGAATTGTACTTTTTTTATGAAGAAGGATAGCCACGCCCCTTGATTTACTATTAAAGTTAGAGTGGAAGATTTGACCAACCCAGGGTTTTCGTAATCTAACTTGGTTTGCTGTTGATAAATGCGTCTCTTGTAGGAAAATTATTTCGGCCTTGAGTTTTTTCAGGTGAGCAAAGACCCTAGCTCTTTTAATGGGGCCATTTAGTCCTTTGACATTCCAGCTAACAATTCTGGTAGTACCTCCTCCTGTCATTATTACATTTGACATGGGTCTACTTTGTGCTTAAGGTTAAAGGTTAGTTTTGACATGGGGGCAGTGCGCTTGCCGTACAACTTTGAACTATATAATACACTAAAAACTACAACATATTGAACATAAAACACCATTCCTATGCTGGACTCCCTAACAGGGGCTAGCTGCAGGACTCCCTTAACTTGTACTTCCAGTAAGGCCTTCCTTAATTTCTCCTAACTGGGAGATTCTCCCAACACATTAAATTAGTGTGAAAGACCAACTTTGTGACATCACAGTAAATAATAATAAAGTATAATTACCCACAACAAGTACATGTTGAAACGTATCAGACCGTAAGCTTGTATTACACGGGGTGGAAAGCACAAGAGAGAAGTGGCTCTCACCTTAACAATAATAGTAGCGGCGATAACAATAACCATATCACCAACCGGTGAGAAACTGAAAAAAAAATAAATAATAAAGTAAAAATAGTCTACATATCAGGAGGAGAGCCACGTACATATAACCACCCCCGTGTACCTGTTTATATGACCGTGATCATGACTTCGTTATGCGGCTATCCGTCGGTCGTAGTAGGCTTTTGCTTCTTCCGGGGTGTCGAAGTAGATGGTTTCTCCTTCAAAGGTGACGCGCAGACGGGCCGGGTGTAGCAGTCCGAAGCGGACCCCTTTTCTGTACAGTTCTTGCTTAATGTCATTGAATGCCGCTCTCTTCTTGGCAAGGGAAGCGCTCATGTCCTGGTACACTCTCAAAGTCACATTGCGGAACTTTAATTCGTGTTTCATGGCCCATCTTAACATTTTGTCCTTATCAAAGTAGTTGTGAAAGCACACAACAAAAGACCTGGACTTGGTGGAGCCTCGGTCTGGTACCGGTCCGGTGCGATGTGCGCGGTCAATCAGCGGAGGTGAAGTAAACAACTCCGGTCCCGTCGTCTCCATTAGCAGGTCCGCTAGAAACTGCTTCGGTTCCCTGCCAGTTTCGCTGCCCTCTGGTACGTTCACGATGCGGAGGTTGGATCTTCGGGACCTGTTTTCCAGGTCCTCCACACGGTCGTAGAGAAGTTTATTCTGTGACTGCATGGATTTAATGGTCGCTTCGGCCGAAGTGAGCCGCTCAAAGTTTTTGCCCACTATTGTTTCCGTTTCGATGAGACGTTTGTTAAATGAAATCACATCCCCTCGCAGCGCGTCCATGGAAACATGTAGTGACTGAGATGAAGTCTGTATTAGCGCCGTCATGTCGTCTTTCATACCAGTACGGTGGTTTTCCAGCAGGGAGGACAGCTGCTGCATCGTGACGGGCTCCCCCACGTTCTCGGGGGCTGAGTGGGTTTCCTCACCTGGGGATGGGCTCGCAGCCATTTTAGCTAGCGCTAACTTTCCAGCTAGCGAAGTAGTCGTACGAGTTGCCTGGGTTTGTGAGCCTTGTTGTTTGTTATGTTTCGATGTCATTTTTCCATCCAGTTGTCTTCCTAGCAGGTTTGGAAACTTGCCGTATGGTTTAAAAGTGTAACAAAAAGGTCTTAAAGGTCAAATATAAAAAGTAGTCGGGAGCTTCTCCGCACGCGACTGCTCGCTACATGCTCTAACCGGAAGTCGTTGGCCCCCATCTTCACGGAGATCTTCAACCGATCACTGGAGCTGTGTGAAGTCCCCTCCTGCTTCAAATGCTCCACGATCATCCCGGTCCCCAAGAAATCCTCCATCACAGGATTAAATGACTACAGGCCCGTCGCCCTGACATCTGTGGTCATGAAATCCTTTGAGAGAGTGGTGTTGACCCATCTTAAGAACATCACAGGGTCCCTGCTGGACCCCCTGCAGTTTGCCTACCGTGCAAACAGGTCGGTGGATGATGCAGTCAGCATGGGACTACACTACATTCTGCAACACCTCGACTCCCCAGGGACATATGCAAAGACATTGTGGACTTCAGCTCAGCGTTCAACACTATCAACCCGGATGTACTTCAACCTAAACTGTCAGTGAATCACAAACTTCCTGATTGACAGGGGACGCAGCAGGTGAGGCTGGGAAAAATCACATCCAGCACCCAGACTATCAGCACTGGACCCCCCAGGGATGTGTGCTCTCCCCACTGCTCTTCTCCCTCTATACCAACGACTGCTCAGAGGACCCAACAGTTAAACTCCTGAAGTTCGCAGACGATCATCGGTCAAGGGTCATCGGCCTCATCAGGGACGGTGATGAGTCTGCGTACAGACAGGAGGTTGAACAGCTGGTCCTCTGGTGTGGTCAGAACAACCTGGAGCTAAACTGTGGAGATGACAGTGGACTTCAGGAGGAGCCCCCCAACACTGCCCCCCCCTCACCATACTCAAGAGCACTGTGTCCGCTGTGGAGACCTTCAGGTTTCTGGGATCCACAATCTCCCAGGACCTGAAGTGGGCCCCCAACATTGACACCATCAGGAAAAAGGCCCAGCAGAGGTTGTACTTCCTGCTCCAGCTCAGGAAGTTCAACTTATCACAGGAGCTGCTGATCCTGTTCTACTCCACCATCATCCAGTCTATTCTCTGTTCCTCCATCACTGTGTGGTTTGGATCGGCCACCAAACAGGACAGAAACAGACTGCAACGGATTGTTAGGTCTGCAGAGAGGATCATTGGTTCCAGCCTGCCGTCCATCCTGGACTTGTACACCTCCAGAATCAGGAAACGGGCTGGAAAGATCTCTGCAGACCCTTCACACCCTGGACACAAGCTGTTCAACTGCTCCCCTCTGGTAGGAGCTACCGAGCTCTGTACGCCAAAACCACCAGACACAGGAACAGCTTCTTTCCACTGGCCGTCACTCTGATGAACAATTAATCATATTGCATCTACATTTGCACTATTACCACCTTCTGCACTAATATCCCGAATCCATTGTCATTGTTGTTGTTCTTTATGCTCATATATATTCTTCGATATATATATTTTTAGTGCTGGGCAAGGTAACGTGTTATTATCGCGTTAACGCATTAATTAATTCATTTACGCCGTCAATTATTTTATCGCACATTAACGCCGTTTTTTTTTGTTTTTAAGCGGACATTTTTAACACAAGAACCGGCCGGCCGACCCAGCCGGCAGAGAGCGGTGAAGAGCTGTTTGTGTGGCGTCTCTTCTGTCTCTTCCCGTTTCCTTCACCTACGTTCGCCTGGGTCCTAAGTCCCTCCATGTACAGCTTCTTATCATTACATTACAGTCATTTAGCAGATGCTTTTATCCAAAGCGACTTACAATAAGTGTATTCAACATCGGTTTTCGAGAGAACTAGTACATATCACCCTCTATGTACCAACGTACATTTATAACAAATACCACACATATTACAGTAATCAGTGTTGCATATGTGTCTGACCAAAATACCAAAAAAAGCAATGATTCATTTAAATCATTTGTTTAGAGTTTTTAAAGTTTTTTTGTTTGTAATATGTATAATAAGCATCATTTAGTTATCACTACTGAGACAAACATAAAAACATGACGTAGATAGGTTTGCAGTTTTCAAGGTGTATAATTAAATTGCATCTCTTACACACATGAAGATAAAGTTGTGAACACCGGCTGAATATCTATGATCAGAATCATTATAACTGTGTTATAACTGCTACTGCTACTATGTAAAGGGAATACTGCTGCTAACAAGAACCTGATGTGTTTAAAGTGTTTGCAAATCAAATGTTATTGACCTTTTGTTCATATAGCAGTACTTTTAAAATAAAATTGTGCAGTACACTACTTTTGAATTCATTATTGAACTTTGCGCATAACAATGCGATTAATTGCAATTAAAAATTGTAATTGTTGCCCAGCACTAGTATTTATATTGTACATAGTACTTAAATGTTAATGTTTATGCTTAGTTTCTCTGTTCTACTTTGTTGTCTTTAATGTCCTTGTTTTTTATATTTCTCTTGTTTATTTGTATATTATATGTGTGTATGTACGATGAGAGCAATGTGTAACCGGAGTCAAATTCCATGTATTCCATGTAAACCCACTTGGGTATCAGCTTTGCATATACGCATGCTGAGACTGAGCGGGCCGGAGAAGAGCCCTGGAGGGCCCGACTGTGTTTAGTATTCAGCTTTCACCCTCACTCTCCAAAGCCATTTCTAGAGCTCGGAACATCTTCAAGGTGTCATCCAGCTAATTACTAGTGAAATTGAAGCTCTGACAACAGGCAGAATGTGTGAACATGGATCAATAGCAGGGTGTCTTCGTCAGTCAGTGGGCCAGCTCAGTGCGCTCACCAATGTCATTTACTGTTAATGTAAATTTGGCTGAATGGCATCAGATTATTTTCAAGTCTATCACACAGCGATCCACCCACAGAGCAGCACATGAACACACACTGGTGGACAGGCCCACATATACAACAAGATTAACCTTCAGATGTGCATCCGAAGCTGTTTACATTTGTTACCTCACTGGGTTTCATTTCCCCTCCCCCAATCCCTTGCAGCTATTTGCTATCAGCGTGGGGTAACTGGGACCTTGCTTCTGTTGAAATACTTCAATTATTTACCCCAATGTCATTCTTCTCAATGACCAGACCATAATAAGGGATATCTGACTCACATTGAGATCTAGACAGCAATCAGAAAATACAGGCTGATCATAAAGCTCAGTGTTTCTAAATGTACAGGGGTCTCAAACTCAAGGCCCGCGGGCCGAATCCGGCCCGCCACGTCATTTTATGTGGCCCGCGAATCCGCCAGCAAAAAAAAAAAGAAAAGTTAAAAAAATTAAATTTAAAAATAAATAATTAAAAGTTAGACTTGATAATAAAAATATCCCCATATTCGAAATTCTGAGATAGAAAGTCATAATTCTGAGATAGAAAGTCAAAATGATGAGATACTTAAACACAGTCATAGAAGCAGCTCTTTGGCTGGTTACTGTACATTTGAAATTGAAATGTATTGTGAGTACATTGAAGACTACTTTAAACGTGGCTTTAAAACACATGAAATACTTAACGTGGGATTGTGCAAACGCACCCTTGAAAGGATTTTAAGCTTTGAACAAAGTTATTGTAATAACTTGTGTTTGATATTTGTCTTTGCTATTTTCTTTAATAGTTTGATCTTTGATAGAGTAATGTGGGTTTATTAACCCTTAATTAAAAGGATTTAAGTTATAACAGAAATGTGCTGAAATATATTTTTACATTTATATAACTGCATGTACAATATTTTTACACTTGAATAAACAATAATCAAATGCAGAGACAGTTATTTACCAATATGTTAGGAGTAGTTACATTTACAACCGGCCCTTTGAGGGAAACCATGATGCTGATGTGGCCCAGAGTGAAAATGAGTTTGAGACCCCTGCCCTAAGAGGTAAATGTTAGGGCTTGTCTAGATTACTCCACTTTGTAAATGAGATTGTGCAGCACGATTTAAAACTGTTCACCGCAAAGCAATGATTGCCAATGATTACCACTGAGCTAAAGTACTAACATGAATGAGACAGAAACAGAGACATAAAGAAACAATGTTGCTTACTGCAGCCAACGGATCAATACATGTGGAAATGTCTTTTATATGTAGGCCCTGAAGCTGTAATTGCAAAACGTGTGTGCATGACCATGTTTCCCTTGTTGGTATTAGAGCTGGTTTTGGTTTTTCCTCAAAATGTCTCATTTGGTTTTGCTACTAATTGTTGAATTAGAAGGTAACACTGGGCAGAACGACAGGGGGCCCCAAATGAAAAGTAAAGTAAAGTTTCGGTGCGCCAAAAGTGATGTTGATATTTGATGATCCTGTGAAACCGCTGTTCTTATATTAAAATGACTTTTTAACTAAGGACAGGGTAAAGTTGGGGTATGGTAAGGGTTTGGCAACAGTTGTTAAGGTTGGGGAATGTATGGCCTACATTTCCGGTTGGTTGCAACTTAAGTAACTAGCTTTTGTGGGCTGTTAGTGTTCAAACATATTTGTTGTCTTTTGTTTTCTCTTGTCTAAAGCAGCAAGATGCAGACAGGGACTTGCAGGTATATTGATTTGCCTGTTTTTACAACTGAATACAGTCATTATAATGAGGAATGTTTTGGAACCCTGGTCTCTGACCTCAAGGTGAGTCATCTTTGTCAATGCTATTACACAAAGTAGATTATATTCATGCATGGTTCATGTTTTTAATATTTTATTCACCGAAGTTCATAATATTAAAGATGTAATTTAAGATGTTTTTGAGCAAACAGTCATGAACTCATTTATCATTATGAGTTGTAGCTTGGTTGTGGAATCCTGTCACTTCTGAATGACATATAGCGGAAACACTTCATCTATTGCCTTCAGAATCAGCCCCTTAAACACTATATGAGCATCCTGTAAAACAAGAAAAAGGCTCATCGGTGCAGGAGTTACGACCTCTGGTCATCTGCTAGTTGGAGCTTGGAAACAATCCTGTCCTCAAGCCCCTCGTAATTTCTTTATGTCTCTATTTCTTCCTCTCTCTTTATGTCTCTGTCCAGCTTTACTCCAAAGCCACCCACACATACACAAAAACCCAGGGAGAATAAAATGAAAGAACACACTGGCCTTCATGCTGTGATCTATGTTCGCCCATCTATGAAGATCTATGAAGCCGAGTGCAGTCACAAAGACCTTTGAGAGATTGTTCGCTAGCCTTCGCTGACACAAACTGACTCCACGCTGAAGGGCCGTTTCAACAATGCTGCGTACACTACAGTACAAAAAAAAGAAATTAGAATTTGCAGCCATCGTAAACCTCTGTTCTCTAAGGAGTGTTGATAACTGCACGGTTAAATCTGTCAAGTTGGTAACATGCAGCATGCAGAAGGCCTCGGGCCATTTCATTTTCTACTATAACATCACAGGTAAACTACACAGCGATATGTCCTGTGGTAAATGTTTTCATCATGTAGCTGCAAATTTACGGCAGTTCTGCTTTTGCTGAGACTTCCATAAATTTGAGCTTTAACAGGATCTCAGTTCTGCGTGTTGGGTTTTTGCAGGACAAATGACTCCTAATGCACATTTCTCTATTTTTTCAATGTACAATGCACATAGGCAAAGACCTGCATATAGAAAATGATACATGGCAAAATTAAGGAATGGGTTGAACACCTTAATGAGAAGATATAAAACACATCAAGCTGAAAGTGCTCCAGGCCTAGTAGCTGAAAAGCAGCAGGCTCACCTTATATGTGAGTTTTTTCTCACTCTAGCGAGAAGTGTAGTTTTGGTGACTTCAATTTATATATTCTTATGGAGAACTCTGATCTCTGGGGCAGGAAACGGCCTGTAAAGGCTCAAGGAGGACACTAGTAGTGAGTGGCAGTTGACCCTTCGCTAAGCCCCTACTCCAGGGGTCGGCAACCTTTACTATCCAAAGAGCCAGTTTGCCCTATTTTCCACCAAATAAAATGTGTCTGGAGAAAAAGCAAAAGCAATTTGATATTGCAGCTTATAAAGTTTCATATAGTTACGTATATTATATATACTAGGGCTGCACAATTTGGCCAAAATCATAATCACGATTATTTTGATCAATATTGAGATCACGATTATTTATCACGATTATTCATTCATTTTAGGGACATCTTTTTATTGCACTTTCACGTTTAACTTAACAAGAACACTGCTTCCACTTCCATTGTTGTGCTACATTCTGGCTAATGTACAAATCTTTGCATCAGACTGGTCCTTATCACAGTGCATCTCGTAGAAGGATAATATAAATAAAATAGTATCAACACTTTTTACCCAAAATTAAATCAACAGAGCACTGCTTTCACTTCCATGTTGTGCTACATTCCAGCTAACGTACACGTCTTTGCATTAAAATAAAACTTATATGGTTCTTATTCACCTGAAGCAAAATATAAAAGACCGTCTGCTCTCTGTTCTGTTGTCTGTCTCTCTACTCTTCTACTAATACCGGAGTCGACTGCAGACAGAACTTATTTTGAGGCTGCCGCTGCAGGATGCGAGCATGACACCTCCCATCTCGTTTGCCCCCTGGTGGTTGGCTGACTGTTAGTTGAGGAAGCGCTTGATTTGTATGTAGCAGAGCACGCATTTTAAACGTCAATATTGCTGACGATCATGCTCATTTAATTGTGGCAGCCAAAATCGTGATCGCGATTAAAATTCGATTAAGTGTGCAGCCCTAATATATACAAAAACTATAGTTTATAGCTCAAAGGATGATCGTCAATAGCGCAAAGGATGTTGGCACACGGCATCAAAGCTAAAGCTGCCCTTCCCGCGCCTGAATGCCAGGTGCAGGAGCTACAGTGCATCAGACCAGCAGACCTTCAGCTCATTCACTGCCAGTCCGCCAAAGCCGTAAGTATGCGGGAGTTCATACTGATGTTGTAATGAACGATATTGTTGTTAATAGCTGTTTTGCATTTACTTGTATTATTGTTTAGATTAATCTTGCATTGGTATGTATTTTTTCCAGATATTGTGACAAATTAAGTGTTTGAATTGATAGTTAATATAAAATAGCTAATCCTAACGTGCACTAGCAGTCATCCTGTTAATCTGTTGGAAAGCTACGTCGACGCACATGTTTGTTGAAGAATTGGTATCCAGTGCCTGTAATCTGTGTTGATAAAGTAGAATCATTAATGTTGTGTGTTGTTGATTTGTTGTGTATTCTCTAATGTTGTTTGTTAGAAAATGCAAAGCCCTACTAAATTTGCGACCATGAGGCACCCGGAGGTGGAGGCCGCCGGGCAGGCCATAGAGCTCCTGGCTGTAAGTTTTACAGGTGGTGGTGTTTACAGGTTACGATGTTGTTAGCATTCATCTGATTGTTCTGCAGTTGTGCACACCTTAAATAATTGTAATGCAATGTAAATGTTGGAATTTCATATCCTCATGTCACATGAATGACAATGCTACTATTTATTATGTTCATATTAAGTTATGTAGCTACACAGTGGTAATTATCTTATGAACTTTTTAAGCAGAGAAGCCCAACCAGGGACAGGGAAAGTACTTATTAATTTAATATTAAAAAATGAGCCTGGCTAGAAATCCTACAGTATATGCAACACATTTGTATCATGTTATTGTTACCTGTAAGTTTTTTTTTTAAACAAACCTATGTTGTTTGATGTGTTTTTTCCCATGTCTCTAGATGTATTTGTCTAAAGTCCTCATTCATGTTCTACAATTGATGTGTACCCTAATCGGAATCCGGAGGGCGGTGTTCACCTTCACCACGCCGGAGGCCGTGCACTGGGTGTTCCCGGACTCCACGACAACCGTGCACGACAAATCCTTCATGTGCGAGACGTGTGCGCAGGTCATCAGGACCAAATGCAGACGCAGAATGAACGGGAAGAGAGCTCTGTGGCTGAAACCGTATCAGGTGTGTGTGTGCGTGTGTATGTGACTATCTCGATATGAAACTCAGATGAACATTTAACAACACGTGATCCTGTTTTTAATGCATTACCCCTGAAAATGTTCCCTAATTCCAAATACAAAGGGAATATATAGCCAGAGGCTACATCTCTTTTCTCTATACAACACGGGAACAATCAATATGCATAAAAATATACTGACAATCTGTGTGTGTGTGTGTCTTTCCAGGCAGTTGCCTTGCCCTGGGCCTAGCCATGGGCCTGGGAGCCATCCTCTGGTCCAATGAGCATTTTTTTTATTTTACAATAAACTTTATTTCAATCAGGAGAGACTTGTTTTATAATTTAACAATGATTTATTATACATGCATCAAATATGAAAAGTGCAAAGTCTTTGGCGATTGGACTCCATCCTGAAGTACTATCACAGAGGGTAGGGGTGAAGTTGTGTATGAAACAATAGATTATATATATATATATTAATTAACATTTTCCACTTGTTGATCTCAGTGCTTTCAGTTGCTTTTTATTGGTATATTAACTAAATACTACATCTCAGAGGTATATATTGTACTACATGTACTACAAAATGTGTGCTTTTATTACTATTGTTTGTAGTCCAATTACCTAATTTTCTGTTTTTCAGTTCAGTGGAGGAATCTAGTGAATCAGGAACAGATCAAGTTATATTTTAGTTGTATAATAACTTCACATAAGTCAGTGTTGGGCCATCAGGGCCTGCAAGGCCTTCTCTGCTGGCCTAAACAGAATCACATCTTATAATTTAATAACGTCAGTGAAGACAGTCAAGCAGCGGCTGCCATTTGCCCAAAGGTAAGACCTGTATTAATTATTGTTCGTTAACCAACAAATTATAACCAAGTTGTTGCAGCAGCTGAATTTTTTTTTGCACTACTGAAACCTTGACAAACATGGCAACTTTACTGCACTGTAACTTTATTTAAGTCATAATCAAGCTAACATTAGTGGGTTTTTGTTAAGTCAGTCTACCGTGTCTTTGATCCTCTAAAACAGGGATTCCCAAAGTGTGGTGCGCGCACCCCTGGGGATGCGCGAGCTGCCTCTAGGGGGTGCGCGAGAGGAAAAATGTAATGGTGGTCTAATGGTGCAGTCCTGTCTCCTAAAAATGACGTTCCCCCAAAACTAAAATGCATTCTCAATTACGTTTGACCATAAACATATTTTCTCCCTGATTACGTTTGTGTTTGACGTATTACAAATACATTTCTCATCAACATATCTTTGCCATACTCTAGTCTTTATTATTTTTCTGTGATCTGCCTCGCCTCTACCCCCGCCACCCACAAGTTGTTGCCCCGCGGCCTGTTCAGAGGGCTGACAGACCTAACGATGGGGTGCCTCACGGCGGGGGCGGCTGGAGACCTCGCGTCCGGCGCCAACGGGTGAGCGCCCGCCACTCGGAACCATAAAACCAAGTCCCGGATTTCACCCGGGGGACATTCTGAGGGATTGTGGCCAGGTGATGTGCCTCGTTGCTGGGGAGGTATGAGCCGAGAGTGGCGGGGTGTTATGGAGGTATATTTTATTTATTTGTATCCATCTAATTAACCCTACCCTAACCCTAACCATAACTTCCACTAGGAAGCCACGTCCCCACCCAAACCTAACCCTTAACCTCTTTTCATTCCTGCATAATTTGCCTAAAACGCCTATCAACCGCGTACCCAAAGTAAACTGACAGCTCTTATTGAACCATTGGGAGTACATGTATGGTTTTAGTCTTTATTGAACGGCAACACTCTGAAGTTTCTTCACAATCAGTCAGAATCACCGTAAGTGCTACTAGCATTGAGCTAATGCGTTTTCAGCACAGTGAAAGAGAAGCATTTTACTTCCGCCTAGATTTGTTTTGGCCAACAGATGGCAGCAGCTATCTATGGCTGGGACTTACAGGCTTGAAAAGACTCTCATTCGACAGCTAACAGTCATGACGTCTAGTATAAGTTAAAATTTGATAACAATACGACAGAAAATTAATATTTTACACATGGTTTACTAAGAGTGCAGCCGCGTAAAAACACATTCGGAGGCTCGCGTCACCACGTCAAAATGCATGTACTACGTGTTGGAAATTCAAACTATAGTTTATTTATGTCAATGTATGTTTAACTATATCATATTTAACCATTATCAACTTTCACAGATTCTTGAAAATTCTCATGTACCAGACTTTAGTCTTCACACTCTGTCCCAGGAACTTGACTCATGGTTTCCAGTTCAGGTTAGAAAACTTTCCCAGCATTCAATCTGATAAATCTGCATATCCTTGGCTTCGTAATTTCATTGGCTATATGGAGCCTGAGTTTCATGGACTGACCAAGTTTTGTGGTTTCCACCCATCCCCCACCTTAACAAGCTAAGTTAGGTTAGCTTAGAAGCAGCAGAACTTAGAGACTGCATGAAGGTAAATGCACAAATGTAGGAACAAACATTCTTGCTCCCAAAGGTAAGTAATGAGGCATACGAGTTATATTAACATCACTGCATTTCGTCTTCTCCAGTAACGTTAGCCTAACGTGCTGTTAAAAGCAGTAAGGTTAGTCCATTCGGCTTTTACGGTAATGTGAATTTCTGGAGAATAGTCGATGAAACAAATGAACAAGGAGCACTATTTCGCCTAAATGTGACGTTATATTCTGCTGAAGTCTGTTATTGTGTTTTGTGCACGCTTTGGCCATTGTTGAGCTAACGTTAACCCAAGTTCACCGTCGTTAGTAGTCGCGCAGTGGCACGTCTCCGTTCACGGTACTAAGATTCAGATCATCAGTTTTCTCTAGCTGCTGTCCTGCAGCTGAAACACATCTACGGTTATTATTTGTTTCGTGTAAAAAAGAAGCTCAACACCTATAAATACACTAACTGCAGAGAATACGCCTAGAGTGCCTCTCCTCTCTGCTCTGACTGCAGCTGCGCAAGAGAGTCCGCCTGTGAGGGGGGAGGGGCTCAAGGCAGCACGCGCTGCTCGTTCACGACAGTGCAGAACGGCACGTGCTTTAACGTCAGAGTCAAAAGTCACTGGGCCTTTCTCAATACCCAAGTTCACAAGTACGGACTTGTGAACTACAGAGAATTGGAACGGCAGCTTACTTGGGGACGTCACCACGTTGGCCGGTCTTTCTTCACGCACGCATATTTAAAGAGCCGGTGGCGGGAAAAGGGTTGTGGGTTGGTTAACATATACGTGGATTAAAGAAGAGCGCAAAAGTAGATATTTGATATAAAACAATTATATATTATATATTATACATTATACATTATATTATACATATATATTATAATGGATCGGGCCGGGAAGATTGCGGTTGCGGTCGGTCATCTTTAACAAGAAGCCGAAGAGGAGGCGGCCGAACTCGGGAGGCGAATCCGTGAAAGACGAGCCAAGATGCGGCGGAGGATGGAGAGGAGACGTGCCTTATTAGCATGTCTCTCTTGCTTTGTAAGTCCGTCTTAACATTACACTTTTTTTAAACTAGTCTACCCATTGTTCTTCTTCGTAACCTGTCCTCCCACTTTTAGGTAGACGTGACAGTTTACTTCGTACACCCAAAGAAAAATTTATGTAGTTTAATATTGTATAAAGTTTCGATTTAATGTTTTAGGGAGTTAGTTTAGTTTAATGTCAGCTGTAGTTTCTGCTGCTGTTGAACTGTACTGGTTATACTGGGAGGTGTATCTCATATTTAGTCTATCCTCTTTCATATTGGATGAAGGAAACACCTCATAAACAGATTACATAGAAAATACTTTTACATTATAATATTGCTGATGTTAACATGTATTGCATGGCTGTTGTAATATTTATATATAATCTGTCTAGGCCTAATGTTAGGTTCAAGGAACCTCTAGACTGTGGGGAAACCGCATGTGTTCCAGCCTCTTACACAAAGACGGCCGGTTTCAATTATAAACAAAGCATTTAATAGCTCTGATGCTAGAACAATTGCATAGTGAAGTACATTATTTACAGTTACACAGAATATGACCTGCTCACCCCGAAAAAACGTTACCACCCACACAGTGGAACAGGAGCAAGAGACCGGAAGTTCTCTCTCCCACCTTACATAGTTAAAAAAACATCCCATAATGTCCGGAGTTCGTATTGGCTAAATCCAGCTGGCTCCTTGCAGGACCCTCGCACGGGTATGACCTGTAATTGCCTGTCTAGAAATCTATCTGTCCCTTACTCCCAACATACTATTCTTTACAGTTTAAAACATTCAATGACTGTCTTTTATGGCTTAACACTTCTATGATAAACATTCTATATAAAGATAAGGATTTGCAACTTTTGGCAAAAACTTCACAAGTTTCACAAACAGATATAAAGGTGCTACAAATTCCAAACCACTTCTACAATTATGAATCGTCTAATTATGTATTCCAAAACACTTCTAATTATGATTTCTTAATTATGAATCATTAAACACTTCTATTATAATTTCTTAAAACACACTTCTAAACCCAAATTTCCTACACTAATAAGCTGGCAGGTACAGAGGTGGTTTGATACACTAACAATATAACTATTTAAATATTAAACGGATTAGCCTATATTCCACATACACACCTACTGTTTGTCTTCTTGGTCCACAAACATCAAGAGGTTGATCATCAGTGTGACTGTCCTCGTACAGTTAGATACAAACATCACTATACATTCAATTTAAGAAGTACCTGAACCTCATCTGTGTCTCGTACATCATTAGCCATTAACCAGGACAGACTTCAACAGGACATTTCATGTGTATGATACAGAGATCATGGAGGCTACAGTAACTTCTGGACTCTGGTAAGATAGGTGTGTTTTTACACCGTCTGTCGAGCAATAAAAAAAAAAATAAAAAACAATAGAAACCTGAGCACACAGGTCTAATATTAGAGGGACATACTGGTAGACTTCAACAATTCATATTTAGAAATCATTTATTATTAGTATTAAATAGTCAAAACACAAATAGATATACTACATACATTAATGTTACAATTAATAAATTGTAAAAAAAATATCTTGTTTTTGTTTTTTTAACAGGACCAAAGTCCCATTCTGAAATATGCACGATTGAAGGAACATCTCCCGATCCTTGCATTGTTCTGGTCTGAAGCTGACCTAAGACCAGCCTTCAGGCTCTCCAGGGACAGCATCAACATGCTGGTCCAGATGCTTCCCCGGCAAAAAAAACATGGATGCAGCCATGAAGTTGAGGTGCTGGTCACAGTTTACTGTGGCGCCTCCTACAGGGTCACTGCAGACATTTTTGCAATGCCACTGGCCACCGTCTGCAGGACCGTCCACAACGTCGTGGAGGAAATGATGACTATCATCCACAGAGTCATTCATTTCCCCAAACCAGAGGAGATGAGGAGGTGGGGGCCGGCTGTGTTCGCCTTGCTGGCCATGAGGCATTCCGCTGTGCTGCCGGTGCCATCGATGGGTGTCACATCAGGATTCTTCCTCCTTCAGAGCCACACGAGAGAGCATACCTGAACAGAAAACTTTTCCCCTCAGTGCTACTGCAGGGCATCTGTGATGCCAAGGGCGCATTTCTGGATGTGTACAAGCAGGCCCTGTATCCATCAGCTGGGTACTTTCTCTTGGGAGATGGAGGCTACCCGTGTCTGCAGCGTCCAGTTGCGATCATGACATCGTACCGCCAGCCTGTAGCAAGTAAGAACGAACGAACACACACCAAATTGTTACTTTGTTGACTTTGAAATACACCTTACATTTTCTATGTAAATGTTAATTCACAGGCCAAGTGGAAGCCCGCTACAACGGGCTGCATGCAAGAGCCAGGAACATAATTCCTGGCTATTAGCGTACCTTTGGGGTTTTGAAGACACGCTGGCGGTCCATCTTTTTGAGGGCCCTGGAGGTCAAACCTCTGTTTGCCCCGAAGGTGATCGGTGTCTGCTGTGTCCACAACATCTGTGTGGCAGCAGGTGACATCCTGGAGGAGGAGGAAGGCCCAGGCCCAGAAGTCAACGAGGACGACACTGCTGACAGGAACCTGTCTGGGAACGGGATCCGAGGAAGAATAGCTGCCCAGATTTCGGCTCCCGAAGGACTGCCTGCATGTCTGGGTCAACGTGACTACATGTAGACAGTAAACCTCCCCAGTGGAAGTTATGGCCACTGGAAGAAAATATTGAATTAAGTTGGTGTATATATGTTTTTTGCAATGTTCTTTTTCTTGTTCTGTCTAATTTAAATGTAACTACATGACTGTAAATAACTAGCTGTAAAAAATAGGACTTTGTAATTGTTTGTTGTAAATATACACAATTGCTTTAAAAAATGATTATCCTGGGTTGAATTCCAAACATAACATTTATTTACAGTTTATTTACAAGCTTCTCGAACAGAGACAGGTATCTCTCCGCTCGTTCTGTGGCAGCCCTCTGCCTCTCTTCCTCTCTCGCCACTGCCTCTCTTTCTCTCTGCCTGCTCTTTAAGGTAGTCCAGCAGACCCTCACTGTCCCTGGTCCTCTTCGTGGTGGGCTGGTTGCCACCCCTTGCATCTTCCTCAGAAGGGGCAGAGGCCAGTGCACTGCCACCTGTAGTGGCAGCCAGGTTAGCAGCAACTACCAGGGGTGGACTGATTGAGTGCTACCCCTGGAGTGCAGCATCCATGACAGAGTACCACTGCCAGGTGGCAGCAGTCACACTACCGGCCTCCACCCCTCTGCCCGTTGGAAGGTCCCTAAGCTCCTGAAAATAGGGTATTACTTACTACACTGTGAAGCTGACTGTTTGAATGTATTCACAGTCCCAAAGAACACCCACTGCATCCCTGTTGTCTGTGTTAGGTTTCACAATTGGCCTGGCAAATTACTCTTTTAGGGGAATCATATTATATTTAAATATAATACAAAGCAGAGATTACCTTGTACTTGTTCTTCAGGTTGTTCCACTTCTTACTGGCCTGTTTTACAGTTACCCCCAGGCCTGCTGTGGTAACAAAGTCCCTGGGCAAAACATAAAACAACAGTGACACGGGTCCAACCCTAACCCACTTCAATAAGGGCCCGGGTTTCCTCAGTAGTCCCTTAATTAAAATATTGCTTAAATGTTAGTTATAATGTACAATGATAGACAGCATAACCAGTCTGTATAATATGGATAAAGACGAGCTAACAAGTCGGTCAAAAGTTAAAAGACAGCGGTCTAGGTCAACGTTAAAGTTAAATTAATATTACATTTTAATAATAACTGATTTAACGTTACCTGTAAACAAACAATAGAATATTATTCGTTAGATTCAACCAAACCCAATTATAGCTTATGTTTAACCGTACAACGGAGATGTCAATACCAGTGGCAAATTTCAAAAAGACTTGCCAAGATCAGGCTGCTCCAGGCGGGTAACATGAGCGCTGAGCCCCCGGTGCTGGTTTATTACCGGTCCATCCCGCTAGCAACACTCACATCGCCGAAATCGGAGCCAATTTTTTTTTTAAATCGGCTGAATCTTGACAAACCGACTACAGATTTGATGCTACAACAACTAACTTCTCGCCTAAAAACATCCTAAAATTACTTTCTGTCACTTAACAGTAGTATTTAGAAGTTTCAACTTACAGTTGTGGGATTTCTCCTCCGCCATTGTTTCCGCTTGCTGGAGTGAAATGCATTCTGGGATATTTGGCTGTCCCAAGTACAGACAAGTCACCTCCGATGCATACCCGGTAAAATGGGCGGAGCGAGCCACATCCTGGCATTTGGTCCGTGCTTGGCTTGATGTGAACTTTGAATTGGAACAGTACTTGGGCTGAGACTGATGATGTTTCAAAAGTCCACCAGTACAGAGAAGTACGCATATTGAGAAAGGCCCAATAAGAGACGCACACACTGAGAGTTGAATGTTTATTGTACGGTTCTGATATGGTCTCAGGAGTAAAGGGGCCTAGAAAGACAACAACATTAAGAGTTGCCTTAAAGTACTGAATGAGTGCGGGGAGAACACTCCCAGAGTTGTCTCATTACCTGGATGAATTGCCTCTGGTGACATTTTCCAACATGGACGTTTCGAGCCTACTTGGGAAAATGGAGCAGCTGTACACTGAGGTCTGCTCACTGAAGCAGTCAATGCAGCTACAGGCTGATGTAAGCGAAGATTTTCATGCCATCACTGTGGAAATTGATTGCAGCCTGTGTGCACTGGAGTGTCCCACTGACCTGACTTCGGGCGGTGGCACAGGTGCTTCAGCGGCGATGGACGGAGGCACTGTGTACGCGAAGGCTGGGACCACTGGCTTTGACGATGGAGGGCTCGGGGCTAACCTGGCGGAGGCCTCGGACGTTGATGCCGGAGAAGGGGCTGAGGCGGGGCCCTGCGATCTGGACGAAGAGAGGGCTGCGGCTGCAAGAAGTGCCGATTGTTTAATATCACGCTCCCCAAAATGGAGTCAAGTCGTGAAAAAAGGCCGACGACTAACGCATGTTCCAGAGAACGCTGCTGCTCAGTCGGGATCGCGTACTGTCGCCCCCGGGCGGAAAAAAAGACCCGGCAACGTTACGCCTGTTGTTGGGACCGGAGTTGTGGGCACCATCAAAACGGTCAAGACAAAGCTGGTGAGTGTCTTTGCTACCAGGTTCTCACCAGATTTAGACGCTGAAACGTTATCTGTGTATCTTAAGAAAAAACTTGGCCGCGAGGTCAACTCTCAAAAGATCAACACTGAATGAGCTGAATCTTCTGTGGACAAAGTATCTGCTGAATGCAATGAGTTTGATGAAACGTACATTCAGGAGCTCTGGCCAGAAGGGGCATTTGTCCGGCGCTATTTTGAGCGGGAGTTATCAGGTCTAACCATGAACTTGCTGTGGGGGGAATAAGTGTGCCTACTGGTGCTATGGGCACTCACTTGCCTTGCTAAATGTTTATCCGGGTTTTGTCGTACAACAGTTCTGTCCTCCGTGTGGGCCAGAGCGTTGGGGATAAAGCTTGACGCATGGTTGTTGACAACCTTTTGGAGAATTGTGACATACTATGTTTACAAGAGACATTCTTACCAAAGCAAGACTTGGAAAAACTGAACTCTTTTAATGATAACTTTCATGGTGCTGGGGAGTCTACAACTGACTTTGGCATGGGAATAGTAAGAGGAAGGATACCAGGGGGTGTGGCTATTCTCTAGAATAAGAAGCTTGACTCATTGATAAATGTGGTCAGGCTTGGTGTTGACTGGTGTGTTGCAATACAGTTTACTCATGATGATAAGGAATTCATTATCCTAAATGTCTATACACCCTATGAGTGCAATCACAATGAGGATGAATATCTAAATAGGCTTGCCTTCATCAATTCCTTCATTCAAGATAATACTTCTAGTATATATGTCATTGGGGATATGAATGCAGATATTTTATATTATCAAGCGAAGTGCTTTTACCTACAGATAGCTGTTGGGAATAACAGCCTCAAAAAGGGGGCACCAATATGTTGGGAACGTCGAGGAGCGTGTTTGGGTTATCAGCATCTAAGAAACTAAATTCTTGACAGCTGCTCTTTAAAATATAACAGTTTATTACGTTTTAATACTAATGATCTAGTCAACTAATATCTAAACTAACTAACTATACATTCATGAGCATCTAAAATCAACAGACTATTGAAAAGAGGAGGGGGGAGTGTGTGTGTGTGTGTATGTGTGCGTAAGGGGGAGGAGTGAGGGAACAGCTCAGCGACGTATGACGTAGTTGGGACGTGGTGACGTCTCATGCGCGAGACTCAAAATGGCGGGTAGCCAACAGGAGACCCGGCGTCTAGTGCCGGTAGCCGTTTAGCACGTAGCTAGATTAGCTCAAAGCTATATGTGTGTGGATTAGTAAAAGAGAAGGGAAAGGAACAAAATGAAATAAAACAAAAGATTAAGATCCTCTGCGCCGCGCGGGATTACAGAAGATTGCTCTCTCAGCCAGGGGAGCAAGAACCGCGTCTCTTTGTCTCAGCCGGTGGTTTTGACCTCCTGAACTGATGAGAAGCAACTTCGACCTCACTGCGGCTGTCTCGACACGAATCACGGTAGCATAGAATACACGGTAACTTCTACACAACACTAGCAATTTCAGGGATCGCCAGTGTCGGTGATCATAAAGCATACAGCACGTTATAAAAATGAACAGTACTTTAAGCACACAAACAACATAAAATAAACACAAATGAACTCTCTCTAACTCTGCCCAGACTCTATTTCGCCTTACGGTACGATGCAATCGTGGTGATTGAGGGGGGTTCTTCTGAGCTTCGATGGGCACAGGCTGCGGGCTGCGGGAGGTGTTCTTTCGGTAGGAGAGAATCGCTGTCGTCTGGATAAGGGATTTTCACGTCCTTATGTCCGGAGCAAACGAGGTGCTTGGTGGAGAGTGAAAGTTCTCTCTCTCTCTTTCTGAAGAAGTCTTGTTTCTTCACTTCTGCAGGAATAAAAGGGTTCGCTTCGTGGATACGAACAAAGATAAAATAGACAGTTTGGTGAATTCGGCCAGCGAATATAAACTGTTAGACCTAGGATTTGGTTGAAAAGGGAAACAACGTTGGTGTGCTCCCTAGCTTGACGGAGGTCGAAGGGGGAAAAGCCTTGAGGTGGGGGTTGCAGGTAGTTTTGTAGAACAGTGGCTGAACCACAGGGGTCCTGGGGTGTCTTGGCTCTCGGCCAATTAGATTGCAGCGCTGCTTTCAGGTACCTTCAGGAATGCATAGTTTTTGGGGGAGCAAGATTGTCTTACCGGAGGTCCCGCCTCGGCATCCCTGCTCTCATCCAATGAGAGCAGTGTGGCATTTCGGGGAGGAAACTCACACTCTAATGTGAATTTCTTCAAAGTTGGGGGGTTTGGTGCTCATCAAACTACAATCAGGATGAAACCTTTGCTTGCAAAAGGCAAGGCCTGATTCTCTCTCTTTGTTCCACAGCACATGTCGAAGCCATATAGTCAGATCCCAACATAGCGATACATACATTAGTGAGGCCTGGCACACTACATCATGGCTGGACCATTGTATTAGTACAGCTGATGCACATGCTTCATTGGGATGTATGGGCATTCTTTATGGAGCAGCAACAACTGATCATATACCTTTTGCTATGTTGATAAATGTTGAACGTCTACCGGCGCTATCTAGAAATGGAAATAGTGTCAACACAGAAAAACTTGACTGGTCAACTCTCACTGAAGAGGAAGTCTTAGTGTATTCTGCGACTTTCTCGCTAAACCTGGCGACTTTCCAAACCCTCATGGCGACTTTTTTTGTCAAAAGCTACTAGTGACAAATCTAGCTACTTTTTCTGGCGTTGTTGGAGACTTTTCCGGTGTTTTGACTCTGACGTGAAAGCCCCTCGTGCAGCAGTCCCAGCTGCAGAAAGAGGAGACCCACACTCTCCGTGTCCAGACTGCAAATGAATCGCGCATGTGCAAAGCCTCTCTCCTACAGCGCTCATTACAATAATGCAAATTAGGCAATGACGTCATATAGCGACTTCTAGCGACTTTTAGGACAGCCAATAGCTACTTTCCTTACTGAGGAGTTGGCAACACTGTACAGACCAGTCCTTCAGTAATATTCATCTACCTAGAGATGCAGCTATGTGTACTGACGTTAACTGTAAGGATGTGGTGCATAGGAGAGATCTCTGCTTCATGTACAATGATATAGTAAGTGCTCTGTATAAAGACAGTAAGCCCTACTACAAGCATCAAAATAACACCCATAACATCAAACCTGGCTGGAACGAGTATGTAGCCGAGTATCGTGCTGAAGCCTGTGAAGCTTTGAAATCATGGGCTCTAGCTGGTAGACCCAGACAAGGGCCAGTGCTTGAGTACAAGAAGCTCACCAATGCAAGATATAAGTATGCCATTCACTTCATTTGCAAAAATGATCAAGCCATGAGGGCTGACTCCATGGCCAAGAAGCTGCTAAGCGACAACGTTGTTTTTTTGGAAAGAAGTGAGAGCTTTTAACTGTAAAACATTTTCACCATGCACTATAGATGGAATTTCAGGAACAGACAACATTGCTGAGTTATGGCGACAGCATTATAGCACCTTATTCAACTGTATCAAAAGTGATTTGTATAACGTGGACAATTCTGAGAGTAATGAGTCAATGGCAATTACATCATATGAGGTGTACCAAGCTATAAATAAACTGTCTGAAGGCAAAGCAAGTGGTTTCGACCACATTACTGCTGAACACCTTAAATATGCTAGTCCGAGGTTAGCTCCTCTCCTCGCTATTTTTTTTACTGACTTCATGATTCACGGCTTGTTACCAGACTCAATGCTGTATGTTCTCTTAGTGCCAGTCATTAAAAACAAAGCTGGTAAAGTATGTAGCCCAGAGAATTACAGGCAAAGTAAATTATCTTGGTCATTTTATAACAGAACACATGACGGATAAAGACATTTCTAGGCAATGTCGTATGATGTATGCACAAGCAAACAGTCTCACGCAGGTTTGGTATGTGTACAGATGGAGTGAAGATGTCTGTTCAGAGCATATTGTACACCACTCTACACTGCACACAAGAGCTGACAGAGACTTCAAGTAGCTTACAATGATGCCATGAGAATACTGTTAGAGACCGAGATGGAGTAGTGCTAGTGAAATGTTTGTGGCTGCACGAGTCAATACCGTAAATTCCGGACTATAGAGCGCATCTATATATAGGCCGCACCTGCTAATTTTTAAAAGAAAAAAGAAATTGTACATAAATAAGCCGCACTTGTCTATAAGCTGCAGGTGTCCCCGTTGAAACATGAGATATTAACGCGGCAAGATGTTACAGGAAAGATTTTTTTAAACTTTTAATTAAATAAATGCCGGTAACATCCACAACTACATACATACCGCAAATGCTTTTTTTTTCAGAACAGTGCTTTTAACAGTACTAAAGTTGTCTTCTTCAGTATCGGAATTGAACAGCCTGAAGGTCTGTAATTATTTCGTCACACATTTTCTCGGCGAAAATACAGGAACCTACCAGCAAATGTCATTGATCACTATCGCCATCGTCCTCCTGTGCACTAAAACCATTGAAGTCCTCTTCAGTTTCGGAATTAAACAGCCTCAGAATTGCTTCGTTGCACTCAGTCTCTCTTTCGTTTGCGCTCTCAATGTCACTTTCCTCCCGAGGCAAATCCGCCCTTGAGCTTGTGCTGTCCTCATCTCGCAGCAGTCCAGCCTTTTGAAACCCGTTGGTGGATTCTTTGACACTGCTCCACGCTGTTAGGATCCACTGGCAGACTTGAGAAGAAGTTGCTCTTCGCATGCGGCCAGTTTTTGTAAAGGATTTCTCGCCGCTCGTCATCCAAGCCTCCCACTGAACTCGGAGTGAACTCGGTCTGATATGACGAGGTTAAATGTGTTGGCGGCAAAGCTAGTTAGCCTATGAAAATCCATCAATTAGCCGCATCGTTGTAAAAGCCGCAGTCTCAAAGCGTGTGAAAAAAAGTAGCGGTTTATATGCCGGAATTTACGGTACTTTCCAAACTTTTAAAAAATCTCATGTATAAATTCATTTGAAGACTTAACGACTCTAAAAATGACATCATAGTTGTTTTAACCAACATAAGGTTTAGCACCACACGCTACCAGTCCCAGCTGTGGCGACATTGGTACAGCTGTCTCTTTGTCAAGTTTGTCATTTGGCCATTGTCATCTTGGATTTTTGCAACCAGTGAACGGATGTGACCATATTTGGACTGCGGCGAGATGCCTTATACGGCAAAGCATACTCCTCTTTATGGTCTATTTGACGCTAAATCAACATCATGCTGTATTGAAGAAGACTTGAAACTCGAGATTGAGACCATAAACTCATGTTTACAATGTTTACTGAGGTAATAAATCAAGAGAGAAGTAAAGTCATTTTCTCATAGACTTCTATACAACCAGAGGAGTCGCCCCCTGGTGGACACTAGAGAGAATGCAAGTTTAAGGCAGTTCTACATTGGCTTCACTTTTCAGAACCGCCGTTTGCCGCCGAAATGAAACTAGACTGAAATAATAACTAGACTCAAAATGAAACTAATGTAGCTGCCCCTGCACTTCAGCTATATTGTCAGGATTAGCTGGTCTTTATAATGCTATTTTGTCTGCAAACATACAGCTAGTTATCATGTAGAAGTTCACACATTAGGGCCCGAGTACCAACCGGCAGCCGACTGACGGAGACCCTATTAAAATCGGACTGTTATTATTATTAATATTCGATGACGTGTTTTCAAGGAAGCTATTGATTAAAACAAATTCCCTATACAACAGGGTCGTCAACTCCCAGGTCATATTCAGAAATATTCTCCTTTAAATTGACATTTTGCTGGCATCATCTGTTGTAATCTCCCCATCCACTGCTCTATATCTCACCCTCAGTGTTACCCAGCCGCACCATCTCCTCTCTGTTAAGGTGTGAATAAGACACCTCTGCAGAGGTGACACCAGCGCCGACACAAAGGAAGATTTAACTGGAGACATTCACAGCTTCTGTCGTACTATATATTCCACAAGAGCCCCAGCTGGCTGACACAATAAGCCAAATGGGAAATTAAATTACAGCAGGTAAATTATGCTAACTTCAGAGCTGGGATTTAGTATCCAATTCTGTTGGTTTCATTTTCAGGCTCCAAATATTGAGTTTGGAATTCAGCACGGGGCTCTCTGACTCATATAAGGTCATCACATACATCTTAAACAGAAATTCAAACAAACTATTGGTTATCCATGACCCTTTTGGCAGTATGGTAATATTATTTCACCGCCGAGACATTAAAAAAATCAGTGTCATGATGTCCGAGCTTTTCAGATCAATACAGTCCAACACGCACAGTAAAAGTGGTGGGCTGATGTCACGAGTGTCTCATTCTAGTTACTTAGTTAACATGGATTGACAGTTTACTGATTTGAGGATAAAACCACTCAATGTCAATGTCATCCAATCATCCAATTATCAAGGCCAATTGTGGTGCGAAATGGGATTCCCGGGAATACACATCCAAAACTGGTGGAGAGCAGGGTCGTCCTTCAATCAGAGGATCGTCGGTTTGATCTCCGGCTCTGCTAGTCGCATGTCGATGTGTCCTTGAGCAAGACACTTAACCCCAAAATTGCTCCCGTAGCTGTGCCTACGGTGTGTGAATGAGTTAGTCTTATGGCAGGTGGCACTTCAGTGTGTTAATGGGTGTGAATGGGTGAATGATGACAAGTAGTGTGAAAGCGCTTTGAGTGGTCGGAAAGACAAGGAAAGCGCTATTCAAGTACAGTCCATTTACCATTTACTTCTTTTCTTTTTTACCATCAACAGTATATATTTTTTTGTATATAGAACACATATATTTCAGTATATTTTGAGAAATAACTTGTTGCTGTATAAATAAAGGGGCTTGTTGTGGTGGAAAAAAAATCTTTTTAACCTCAGAAATAATCGCGATGGAACTTCTTAAAGTATTAAAAACATTTAATGAACAGACACTTCAATCAAAATTCAGCTGAATGGATAGAGCTCTTTCCCCACGGATGGTTCGGAGGTCTAACAATAATAAATAAAAAGACAAAACAGAGTATATATGTTCGTTATCTCGTCTCCTCTCCCTTCACCCTCCCCCTCGCAGATGTTGTTGGCCGCTGCACCCACCAAGGCCAGGTTCCCAGCCTTTTCGTGGGAAGAGGATTAGGGTGGTATATGCAGGTTTAAGTGATACAAGTTATAACTAAAAGAACCATATGATAAATTTCCACAACACTTGTGTGTTACATATTTTGAAGCATTCACACAGTCTACTGAATATATAGCTTTTGTGCTTTCTTCCCTCTTGCAAGAGAATAAAAGGAAAACGACAACTTTGAATCTTGTTAAGACTTTATTATTGATTTGTGAACGAAAACTCTCTTCTCCCGATTAACATAGAAATCTTCCACAACACGCTGTGCCGCGGATAAAGCCTACCAGTATTGAGATTCTCCTGTTGCCACTGAAGTCCTGACATTTTTGAATCAGACAGAGGAAAAAAATATTGTTGCCATCTGAGCTCTTCGATGGTACCTCACATTTGTAAACTGAACGATATTAGGTGAAATCTATCTGTGTAAATGTGTACAACCAATCAATTCCATGGGCACTCAGCAGCAGTTTGAGCCTGTGACATTACGTGACCAAAGGTTTCAGATGTATTTATATTAGTGCTGGGCAACGATTACAATTTTTAATCGCGATTAATCGCATGATTATCTGCGATTAATCGCAATTAACCTCATTGTTATGGCAAAGTTCAATAATGAATTCAAAAGTAGTGTATTGTGCACTTTTATTTTGAAAGTACTGTTATATGAACAAAAGGTCAATAACATTTGGTGTAAACACTTTAAACACATCAGGTTGTTGTTAGCAGCAGTATTCCCTTTACACAGTAGCAGTTATAACACAGTTATAATGATTCTGATCATAGATATTCAGCCGGTGTTCACAACTTTATCTTCATGTGTGTAAGATGCAATTTAAATATACACCTTGAAAACTGTAAACCTATCTACGTCATGTTTTTTTCTTTTTTTTTTTATGTTTGTTAAATTATCAGTAGTGATAACTAAATGATGCTTATTATACATATTACAAACAAAACAACAATTTAAATGAATCATTTATTTTTTGCTTTTTTTGGATGTTGGTCAGACACATGCAACGCTGATTACCGTAATATGTGTGGTATTTGTTATAAATGTACGTTGATAAGAAGCTGTACATGGAGGGACTTAGGACCCAGGGGAATGTAGGTGAAGCATGGAACCTGTAGTCTGTACCGTGGCAGTAACCTGCATGTGGAAGTTATGCTAATAAAGAGTTGCAGTTAAGAGTAGTTTGTTCTCACGTGCTTATGTTTATAAACACAACAATAAGTATTTTGATATTGTCACGTTTGATCCTGTAACGGGACGTGTCACCCGGGGGGGGCCTGCGGCAGCAGCAGGAAGAGACGCCACACAAACACAGCTGTTCACCACTCGCTGCCCACTTCTTGTGTTAAAAATGTCCACTTAGTAATTTTAAAAAACTGCGTTAATGCGATGAAATAATTGTCGGCGTTAAATGAATTAATGCGTTAACACGTTAACTTGCCCAGCCCTAATTTATATATATATATTTAAAGGAGCTTTTATGGGCATAAACTGCAGAATATAGAAACAGTTTGTGGGCTTGGCTTGTTGCCTTAGCGTGCTGCAGAATCTTTTTCACCATCACATCTACAGAGGAAAGGACAGTAGGTTGTAAAGACTCAATATATGTCTTTCCTAACAACTGAATGTTTTATTCATATGGTTGCATCTAACGCAGGTAGTCATTAACAAGAGCTGTTAACTAGCAATGTCTAAGAAGAGTCCAGTCAATTACCACACAGGTGCTGGCAAAACGAAAGTCCGTCTACCCTTTCATTCCCTGTCTCAGTAGTATAATGCAGCATGTAGCCCTCACACCATATGTTATCACACTGACCTTTGCATATAGTTTGACTGGAGAGCAGCTGATAGAGAAGTGCAGTGCATTCAAATCCTGATGACAGAGAGAGATGTTCCTGAAAGTTGACCTCTTTTAAATGCATCTATGCTTAATTAAAGCCAAACACTAACACTGCTTGCATTTTCAAATCAATTGTGATGGTTCTTACAAACTTAAACACCGCTCTCTGAAACAACACGGATTCTGCCAAATTTAGTACGTGTGGAGTTTGGCACGAGTCGCTCTTTGCCATGGAGACCCCTGCATTGACCTCCTCTCATCCCTCCATAGAGTACTGTTTGGATTTTTGATCCATGATTTTTGAAGCCTGAATGCGATCGGCAGAAGTTAAAAACCTAAAAACCAACTATACCATGGTTGCATGATTGTGAGTATTTTTAATTCAGCGCACAGCAAATATCTTTCAAAGTGGAGCGTTGGCTTATCTCACATTCCATTCCGCTCCAATCTCGCTCCACAGCTGACATCAAGAGCTCGGAGCACGGCCAAGCTCGACCCAGAAGGTCAATCGACACATTCTAAATGAACACACGGATGCTGCTTATGTCTATTCATTCCGTTTATAACCTGCATTTCTGCACAGTTAAATATTAGGCTATACCAGGGGTCGGCAACCTTTTCTATCCAAAGAGCCATTTTGCCCTATTTTTCACCAAATAAAATTTGTCTGGAGCCGCAAAAGCTAATTGATATCACAGCTTATAAAGTTGTATATATAGTTATATTATATATACATTTTTTTGCAATTTTTACCTGATATAACAATATCAAACTCTTATGAAGAGGAGAGTTTGCTGCAGCAGCTGAGAAATTGCTCTTTTTCGCTCATCTCCAGCGTGACACTTTTCAGCAAATGCTGTGTTTGTTCTGGAAGCATACAGGTAAGTCAGCATCGTTGGCAGTGAAAGCAAATTAATACGTCCACGCAGAGTTAAACTCTATTTTCCTCCGTGACTTTTCTTTTTTTGGATTTATCCATTGATAGTTTACAGAGGGCGGGGGTCTGAAAATCAGGATCAGCCGTTCGCGTTCGCAGGGAAAAGCGCTTGACAGGGGTAGAGGATTTAACTGCCTGTGGGAATGATTAACGTATAAGATTCTGTTCATTCTTGCTCATAAATTATATTCTCTCTGAACACGTTTCTCTTTTTGGAGAGAGTCATGTGAGATAACTTCTTCGATTAGCGCAATTTCCCTGCTCTTCTTTCTATTTCCTCGTCTCTCCCCCGTGTGTCACGGTGTGTGTAAACCTTGCTCGAGTCAGGAAACTTGTCAGAATACTCATATTTGACTGGCTGAGCTGCATCACGTGATGTGATTTGTCGGTGTGTTTCCTGCACCGCCGAACAATTGCCGTAACGGCTGAATAAGACGCGCCGGTTAAAATTTAAACTCGGTGCCCAATATGTATAATTTCGAATTATCTATCGGGTTTAGGTCCTGGGTCCGGATCCGGTGCGCCAGTTGGGGACCTCAGGGAGCCGCAACAGAGAGGCTAAAGAGCCGCATGCGGCTCGCGAGCCGCAGGTTGCCGACCCCTGGGCTATACTAATATTATTAGTAATATACTGTTTGCAGAAACAGATTCCAGTGGTGGCTGCATCGGATTGTGTCTGACTTGGGTGATTCAAACATTTCCAATAACTCCAGAGCCTTGTGAAGTCCAAAATGTAATGAAAAAGACTTGTATCTGTGTACAGAATATCTAATACCATGACATAATTTTGAGTTTGTTGAGGTTACAATGGCTGCTTCAAAAAACAAGCTTTTTTTTGCAGTCCAGTGGTAGTGCTTGTAGTGACGGCAGCTGTTAAAAACATTTATGTGTTCTCGTAAAAGCCTTCAAACAAACCAAACATGCAAAAACCAGACATTTGAGTGCTTCTCAGTTTTTATTCAACTCCTATGGATGGCTGGAGCTCAACGCTACTCTTTCTGACATTCGCATAATTTTTTTAATTTATAGTAATGAATCTGTCCCTAGCTTTTTGATCCATATAAGCAGTTGATCACTGTAGCCGTGATCACTATAAACTGTTTCCACTGTACTAAATTATGTTAATTATGATGTAGAATATTAAAATATTTGGCAGCTCTGTGTTCAGTGGGTTTATCGCCTTTTAACCTGAAGGTTGGCGGTTCGATCCCAACCTCCTACTGTCCACATGTCGAAGTGTCCTTCAGTGAGACAATGACCTCCAAGTTGCTTTCCACAAGCCCGCTGCTCCTGAAATGGGTTTATGAGTTAAATGACGAGGTCAAATTCCACGGGTGTGTATATGACAACTGTAATAAAGTTTTTATATTTACAACTAAAGGAGCGAAAATGGCAAAGAATGCGTTAACGCGATAATAATGCGTTAACTTGCCCAGCACTAATATATATTTAATGATTGTATTGACTGTCAGTTTTGCCCTGTTGGGAAAATAATGCTTAATTTGGGGTTTATTGCCCGAGAAATCCCATATATTTGTCTTACACACATGCCATTAAAACCTCAGTGGGACCACACATACTTGCAAAGACTCTCAAAGGCGGTCCAGTCACATATCCCCTGTGTGCTGATTTATTTGTGGGAGATTAAGTGCATTGATTGGAGAGTCTCCTGCCGAAGGCCGGTTAGGATCTAAACCAATGCTGTGCAAGGTCATCCGCAGCAATCCCACACACACACCGTTAGTATCTGACAAAGTGCTGCTCCGTAGCCACTGTAGTTTCAGCAGTAGTTAAAGAAGTATTCAGAACTTTCACTTAAAGAGCATTTGGATACTTAAACATGTTTATAGGGCTATAAACTAAATTAAATAAGTGTACTGTGATGAAAAACATCACATTACTTTCCAAATTTATCAAAATCTGGATGTCATGGTTTGTAAATGACTGAAAACACCATACTGTTTTACCTCAACCCTAATCTTTCAGGGCCAACCCTGAGATAGAGTCGATCGTTTGGGACTAACCTACGTTATGTGACAAAAGAATGTTAGCGCCCTCTAGTTCTAGTCAGCCCCCCCCCCCCCCCCCCCCCCCCCCCCCCCCCCCCCCCCCCCCCCCCTTACTTGCCTCTCCCCACAGCGTCCATCGTTTCTACTTTTTCTGTAACCACTGTTTAGCATTATGATCACAACAGAGAACAAACATGTTAGCTTATTTCTGTCAAATGGAAATTAAGCTATCAGTTAGCTATTAAGCTGCAAAATGTGGTCCAATAGTGTATATGACTTGTTATTTGGCACTAGCATTGTGCTTTCCAACGCTGTGACAAAAGTGTGTCGATGAAACATGAAGTTGTTTCATTTTCTCATTTAGCGGCTGGCTAGTTCCACCATGTTTAACGCCACCGGTTACAGAAAATGAGCAGAACAGCGGGCTGGTGGCTAGTGGCAGTGCTGGGTCACTGCTGTAATCCTTGTTTCATTTGAGGCCTGTGTCACGAACCTCCCACTCTGCTGGCTGAGGTCCTGCTCTGTGATGGTTTCCTGGTGGGAGGAGCTGGGACAGTCACCTGCTCATACCAGCCCATCTGATTGGAGCCTCCAGGAAGGCATAAAAGACAGCACTTTTGGGAGTCTCTCCATCTCTCTCTCAGCAGGGCCTACTGCACCAGCCTCATTCTTGTTTCATTATGCTGAAGTTGTGGAGCATAAATAAACAGTTTTTCTTACCATTGTTATGCCGATGACACACAGCTAGTCTTGTCATTTAACCCTGGTGACACTCAAGTGGAGGCACGCATCGCTGCGTGCTTAGCTGACATCTCAAAGTGGATGACAACACACCACCTCAAGCTCAACCTGGACAAAACCGAGCTACTGTTCCTCCCGGGGAAGGGTTGCCCGCACCGAGACTTGTCCATCACCATTGATGATACCGTGGTGACGCCAACTCGGACTGCGAGGAACCTGGGTGTGACCCTTAATGTATTATAATTTTTTTTCCCATTAGCTTATTTTCCTCATTGCACAGCTCCTGTGTTCCTCAGTTGCTCTGCTTCCAGTGCAGCTTGTTTTAAGGAGAGCTTTTATCCAATCAGATTCAGCCTCTATGTAGGAAGAGAGGCCTGATGTCCTCTAGAGAGCCTTTGCAGTTTAAGTAAATGGGAACGATATTGTTGATTGTCATAGTCTTCAACCAATCAGATCTTTAGTTTGACATGTTGAGCGTATTTTGACGTGCCACTGCTACCCAGGTAGCCTACTAAGTAAGTCTGCATTAACGTGCGACGTGATTGGGCCAGCGTGACTTTTGTCAAACAGAAAGCTAGCTAGCAGATGTTAGTATTTACTAAGAGTTCAGGTTGAAACATATATAAGAAAAGTTATGACATTTTTTAGCATTTTGCTTGGTGTAGATTCTTTTCTTTAACCTAGCTTGTTTTTTAACACTCAATGTCAAGGGAGTTCTGGACAGGACCCAATAGCAGACCACGAGACAGGATTGAGGAAATGAAAATACTTTGTTTTTTAGAAGGTACAGCATGCGGGATCGACGGTGTGGTTCTCCGTGGACCGATACCGGAAGACAGGCAGGATACTATGTGGATCCCTTGGTCCGACACAGGGTTGCAGGCAGATCGACGGTGTGATGTCCCATGGATCGACACCAGAGGCAGGCAGATTAACAGATACTCGAGGCAAAAGAAGTACGGGGTTGAAACGGGTCCGGGAATGACGCCTGTATGACGACTTTTCCGGCATGAAGACTGTATGGACTGACAACACAGGTCTGGAGGACCAGGGTTCAAATACTGCCCAGATCTCGTTAGTAGGTTCTGGGTCTGGTGTGTCAGCCCGCAGGAGGTGATTAGCTGAAGTGTCTGCAGCTGTGTGGCCATGGGAGATGTCTGGTCTGACAGGGATCCTGACACTCAATGGCTGACGGAGGAGGAGAAATGGATTTGGGAGTTGCTGACTTTGTTAACAAAGAAAGGAGGATGGACTTTGTCTTTAAGTGAACAGCAGCTTTGGTAAGTCAACTGCATGTGTTTTTACATCTGCAGTAGCGTTACTACTGTGTTCATTTGTCTATCGTGTCAATTTTATGAATAATATGAATGGCTCGTGCTCTAGCGCTGCTTGTGTTGCAGGGTTGATTTGTCATGCTTGATATTTTATGTTGTCATATAAATATATGTGAGTGGTTCTTGTCATTGTGTTAATTACATTGATTCTGACTTGTCCGTTAATGACGAAGCATTCCGTCATCGCAAGGTTATTTCAGACATTTGATTCTGTTTGACTCAGTAGGGAACAGCTAACTGCTGTTGTTTCCCCGCTAAGCTAGTTAGCTTAGCCTCCCTGTACACACGCAGGGCTGTTTTTTGTTATTGTTCTGGGTTCAAAAGGTCACAGCCCGTTGTCTGTTACGTGAGCGCAGTCCACTGAAAACATTATATTTCCCACAATTTAAGCTTCTGCATTTTCCAAAATGATACTATCATGATACTGCGATATGCTGAGTATTGCGATAACATTTATTGCGATTTATTGCTTTTTTCAACTTCAAATTATGTCCCCAAAGGAAAACTGTGTCAACATGTTTTATTTAATAAGATAAAGTTTTCAGTCTGTTCATCTCACTTCAATCATTTTTATTGCAGCAAAATAGGATTGTCAAGCAGACAGACTGACCAACAATGTCATAAATGTTGCATGCACCTGACAAACTGAACTGTTTGTATTACCGCTCTTCCTCTTTTAAGAACGATGGTATTCATTTTAATAAGCTGGGTAGCCGCCTGCTAGCGGCTAATTTACAGCATGCTGTACACTCTTGTCCACATGACTGACTATTTACTTTCCACATACACACCCCTTCTTCTTCTACGCTGCCACCTCAGAGCAGTTTCCCGTGACTGCTCCCCCTCCTGGCCTTCCATGTCATCAACCCCTTCAGCTATAGCTCTCCCCATTCAGACTATTGTGACAGAGAGGCTGCCCTGTTCACACTGCATTCACAAAGCCATAAACAAAAACAACCTCAGCTACATCCATCCCAGTGATGTTCACATCGGTTCCCAGCACAAGTTCATCATCTACAACCCCACTTCTGTCAATTCCATCCCGTCTCTGTGGACTCAGCATCGGCGTACCACCACTCCCTCATTACGTCATCATAACAAACAGCACGTGAATGCAGCCAACCTCAGAACCCTCCCCAAAACCTCACAACCAATCACAAAACACTCTATGAAGCTTGCTCTGTTCAACACCCGGTCACTAAGCAACAAAAGCCCAATCATCAATGAATTCATCACTGACAACAACCTTGATATCCTTTGTCTCACTGAAACTTGGCAAAAACACCTGGATTACTACGCACTCAATCAAACCACCCCAACGGGATATCATTACTTGGATAAACCACGCCCTAATGGCCGTGGTGGAGGAATTGCCGCTCTTCACCGCCAACACATCAAAACCAGCCTGACTAACATCGAAAGTCCACCCTCATTTGAACAGCTCTCATTCAAACTCTCTGGTCCTAAACCCCTGGTCATTGCAATTATCTCCCCCCCCCCCCCCCCCAAACCCAACCCTGCCTTTTCTCCACACTCGCCCCCTCCCTTAGCCCCTCCCCCTCAGACCTGGTCAACCTCTACAATAACACACTATCCTCCTGCCTTGATCAGCTTGCCCCTCTCAAAACCAGAACTGTCTCTTTCACCGACACTGCTCCCTGGTTCACCCCTGAACTCCGCCTCATGAAATCCCAGAAACGCAGACTAGAGCGACTCTCCAAAAAAACCGGCCTCACAGTTCACACCCTGGCTTACAAGGAACACATACAACAATACAAACTGGCTCTAAACCCTGCTCGCTCCACCTACTACTCTGGCATCATCCACTCTGGTTCCGCCAACCCAAAGGTCCTCTTCTCCACAATAAACAAACTCCTCAAACCTATGGACAACCTCTCCCACTCCTCCACAGCAGAAAAATGCAACTCCTTCCTGACGTTCTACAAAGCTAAAATTGACACATCTACAACCAACTGGCCACTTCCAGCCCCGCTTCATCCAACCCTGTATCTGCAAATCCTCCACTAACCGACGGTCACTCTCCCGATTCTCTCTTATCTCCCTCTCGGATCTCAATAAATCACTCTCTGGCATGAAGACTCCGACCTGTGACCTCGACCCTCTCCCTTCCACTTTAGTTATGGCCTGTCTCCCGGCGCTCCGCCCGCACCTCCTCTCTGTCATCAACTCCTCCCTGTCTACTGGCTCCGTCACTCCCACCCTCAAACTCGCCTCAGTCACACCCATCCTCAAAAAACCTGGCCTTGACCCCGACATTCACAACAATTACAGACCCATCTCCAATCTCCCTTTTCTGTCTAAAATACTGGAACGCACTGTTGCCCATCAACTGAAAACTCACCTGGACTCAAACCAACTGTATGAACCATTTCAATCCGGATTCAGATCTCATCACAGCACAGAAACTACCCTCATCAAAGTCACCAACGACGTCCTCCTCTCCTCTGATGAACACTCCCTCAACATCCTGATACTGCTCGACCTCAGCGCAGCCTTCGACACCATCAACCACTCCATCCTCCTTTCACGTCTCGAGTCCTCCCTCCACATCACTGGCACAGCCCTCTCCTGGTTTAAATCATACCTCTGACCGTGAACAGTTCATCAGCATCAACAAATTCAAGTCTGACACAGCCCCAGTCTCTCAAGGTGTCCCCCAAGGTTCAGTACTCTGTCCCCTCCTCTTCATCCTCTACCTGCTCCCCCTTGGCGACATCATACGCTACCATGGTCTCCAGTTCCACTGCTACACTGACGACACCCAGCTCTACATCTCTACCAAGTCCATCACCCCCACCATCCACTCCACCATCACCAACTGCTTCACAGATATAAAAACCTGGATGCAAGCCAACTTCCTCAAACTTAACACCGACAAATCTGAAGTCCTCATCATCGGCCCTAAATCATTAAACAAATCCCTCCACAACTTCTCCCTCTGCATTGATGGCACCCCTGTTCCTGCTTCCACACATGTCCGTAACCTTGGGATCATTTTCGATCAAACTCTCTCCTATGAACGACACATCAATCACATCAGAAAAACCGCCTTCTTCCATCTCAAAAACATCGCCCGTCTCCGCCCCTCCCTCTCCTCCGCAGCCGCTGAAACACTCATCCACGCCTTCATCACCTCTCGACTGGATTACTGCAACAGCATCCTGTACGAATCACCCACCAAAATAATCATTAAACTACAATACATCCAAAACTCAGCTGCCCGTCTGCTCTCCCACTCCCGCACCAGAGACCACATCACCCCAGTCCTTCAAAACCTCCACTGGCTCCCCATACAGCAAAGAATCCAATTCAAGATTCTCCTCATCACCTACAAAGCCCTCCACAACCTTGCCCCTTCATACCTTTCAGACCTCCTGCACCGTCACACTCCCAACTGCAACCTCAGATCCGCCGACGCCAACCTCCTTACCCCCCTACTCTGTCCAAGCATCGGACCTGGGGGGACAGGGCCTTCTCCGTTGCTGCCCCCTCCCTCTGGAACTCCCTGCCCCAACACCTCAGACATTCTCCATCACTCGCCACCTTCAAAACTGCACTTAAAACTCACCTATTTAAATCTGCTTTTAACCTCTAAAGTCAGTCATATATGTTTTCTTTCTCTTCGTGTTTATTTATTTTTTTCTTACTGTTATGTTGTAGATTTTGTTTTTATTATAAATGCTTTTATTGTTTCTGTTTTTACCATGTAAAGTGTCTTTGAGTGCCTTTTAAAGTGCTATATAAATAAACTATTATTATTACTACATAGTCCAACCTAACTGAATTCAAACATGTCTATAACTTATACAAGTACGATATAATAGTCATATAACTCAGTATAACTTGCGATGCGTGGACGTCGAGGCAGACAGCCAGTTATGCGCTGCACTCTCCTCATGAGCCTGGCTACTGTTGGCAGATTTAACGCCTGTTGTGAGGCCAGATTGAGCGTGTAAGCGAAACACTTCACATGCAGGAATCCCGCCAACTGAACGGCAACGCCCACGTTAGAAGCGTTGTTGGTTACAACCACCAGCTTTTTGTCGGCAATCCCCCATTCTTGTGCTGCATTCTGCAGGAGGTCTGTAATGTTTGCCCCGGTGTGACTTACGTGTACTGCTCTAGTTTGGAGAACGTGAGACAGCAGTCGCCAGTCCTCTGTGAGATAATGTGTGTTAGAAAAATTCACTCGAGACTGGTGTAAAAATCATTCATCAATGGACATTTACTCTTTGCAAAGAAGGAGACAGGGTTGATTCACATACAGAATGTACATCAAGACCGCTCGAAGATCTGTCTCCGAGTCTCTGGTATTTATACTAGGTAAACAACATGCAGTGGGCTGGCACAGGGTAACACACACACATTTTGCGTTTCACGCAGGCGTCTACGTATCTGGACACTTTAACAATTCGTTCTAGTACAAAGGTCACTTTCTCGTAAATCATGGTCGCAAATCAGCCCTGAGTAAGTATTGACGCTTTCTACAAGTTTATTATCATTCTTATTCAGGACAAACAGCTGAAGTGTTCTTTCGGCAATCAACTGCTCCTTAATAGACTAAACATCTGCTGAAGATGCCTGGCGTCACAGACAGTTCACACAAGGACACAGGCCTTAAACACTACAGAGGACACGAGCCTCTGTTAAATGTATAACATTCACTAATTATTAAACGCATACTAATTAGTAATCTAGATTTTTCCCAACAATGTCCTGTTATAGTTTAGATTTTTTTTGATTTATTTATTTTGCACAATTCAAACAATACAATTTTAAATAATCAAACATAACAGAGATAAATGAATATCACAGTGCAGGAAGAGACAGAAAGCCAACTGGGCTTATTGTGATCTTGTGGTTGGCATTTCTATAATCTGAGGAATCCTACCTGGAACTAAAATCCCAGTACTAGACTGAATTAAAACCTCTTTAGCCCAAGCGGAGACTATTTGGGCTTCGAGCGAGACCGTTTAGAGTGGTACCGTGGTTCCGAATGGACTTTTTATTAAGAAATATCAAAAATGCTCCAGACATATTAAATATCGAATTAACGGGAAAAGTCCGAGCAACATCATCATACCAGCCATTGTAAACACTGCAAACACAATTATACATGAACTAATATCATATCTGGAAAATATCTAGAAGATTTGCCACAATTTTGGCCAAAAATCGACGACATATGCTCACTCTATGGCTCTCTCATCACGGAGCAGGATCGCACATGGCGGATGAACACATGCAGGAGGGGCGTGATTTGACCCGGAGACGAGCAGCGTCGTCGAAATTACTCTCTTTCAAACCGTTCAAAAGTTATGGGTGTACATGCCAACATCAGCGACAGGTCACGAGAAAAAAATTAGGTAAAAAAACTTACGTTTTGGCGATGAAAAACGGATTTATTCCAGCCGATTTCCGCACAGATCTGCCGGCCATGTTGTGCTGCGTGTTTGTGACTGGTATCAATGCGCTGGCAGAGTGAATGACAAAATGGCACCCGATTCTGTGAGGTGGACCAATCCATGTAGAGAGGGGTGTTCACCCAGCATTTTGCGATTTTTAGTCAGTAAACAGACAGGGAGATTCTCAAACACCCCCGCATGGCTCCCGTTGGACTATCCCGCGTCTAAAAAGGTGTTTCATGAATAAATCGGCCAAGCACAGGCCATACCAGGGTCACATACACACATTATGAGCCATTTATGTTTATGATTGACAGATATGACATATCATAACTGCTCAAAATTATTCCAAATGGTGTCAAACTGCTTTATTAGGATTATTTAACACTCTTGGTGATAAGAAAAGTGAATATATATAGTTAATATTTAGTTATATAGTATATACAATTAGTATGCAGCAATACAACAGCTGGTTCCGAAAATCAAAGTTTTGATTTTTATGACCATTTATGCTGGTCTGCTTCACTCAATCGAAGTAAAATATGTTGTGGGGACATGTAAAACGTGTTCTATCACTGTGGCGTGGTTTTAGGCCAAGCCAGGCATTATTTTTAAAAAAAATGTTCAATACAAGTGCTTTTTTTTCAGGCGAACCTGGAACTTTTTCAATTTGAGCTGTGCCATAAGTCACATCAGTTATTAACCAGTAACATATACACAATATTTACACAATTTAACACATCTCACAAGTGTTACCAGTATTCTAGCATAAAAATTATTAAAATAGACCTTGTAGTTAGAGCTGAGGACTCTCTTGAGTATGGGGATGTAATTTTCGAGCAGAGGCCTAAAAATAGGGCTAGGGCTATAGAGGTTAAGAAGTCTCCAAACAACCTTTTACAGCTAAACTGTGGACATTGATATTTTGTGGAGGTTTCTGGCTTCATCCTGCTGATCTTTGGGCCTGGTAGGCCTTGAAGCCTAAGGACCGGACCATGCCACCCAAAGCTTCAAACAATGCCACTGAGGAACATGTCACCATGGCTCAAGTGCGTGAATTGTTGGACCAGCAAAAAGACTTCTACAAACTTAGCTTGAACATAATTGAACGCGTGGACGTATTGAACGCAATACGTCCACACATCGCAAGTTAATGCAACCCTTACTGCTGTACTCAAAGATTCCTCAACTGACGCTTCGTATAGCCAAAGAAATTACGAAAACTACGATGTGCTACTTCAGTGGGAAGATTTAAGCCCAAACCACGAAGTTACTGCATAAAAGCGAGAGTTTGCAGCCAGTTCCTCGTGCGTCAAAGACGAAAAGTGTGCATTTTGAGACTTTTTGAGACTTTAGTAAAGAATAATGACGAAACGCTCGGGGAAACCAACATATTCGACGCAAGAAGCGATGGAATTGTGTCTTCGGCGGGATATTGACAAGTCTGGAGATGAAGAATCAGATGAAGGGAGCGAAATGTCGTTTGACTCAGAGGCAGAGGCAATGTTGCTGGATGACATTACTCTCGACAAGTAAGTATTTTATAACTTATAAATTACTGTATTTCGACATAAATAAGCTTTAGTTTGAATTATGAAGACACATTTTCTAGAATGCCACACATTGCAGTAACACCTAAAGACACACACACACACACAGTGAAACAAAGGGGTAATAAAACTTCACAAACACCTCCCTCCCTAAACAGGTCAGCAGACTCACTGGGGAAAGGTAATCTACAAAATCTATTCATAATTCAAACTAAAGCTTATTTATGTCAAAATACAGTAATTTATAAGTTATTTCGCCATTATTCTCTTTCCTAAAGTCTCCAAAACTCTCAAAAACCACACTTTGCATTTTACGCATGGACGCAAGCAGCAGACTCTTGCTGTTCAGAATCAGAACCGTTTATTGCCATGGTATGTTGAACATACAAGGAATTTGACGTGTCGGGAGGTGCATAACATTTAACAAACAACAACAATCAATCGTGCAAAGTAGAAACATATGAAAATTTACAAAAAACTATAAAATAAAGTGAAATATAAAATAAAGTGAAATTATAAAATAAAGTGCACAAACGAACAGATAACGACTATAAACAAGTGAGATGTAAGTGTAGTGTAAAAGTGTCGAGTGTAATAGAAGGGATACAGGGGAGTGACCGGTGGGAATTTCTCCTGGGGATGACAGAGTCAGTGGGGGTCCCGGGCTCTGTCAATGAGCCCGACTCCGGATAGGAAGTAACTGTTCATGTGGCGTGAGGTCTTGGTCCTGATGGACCTCAGCCTCCTACCAGATGGAAGGGGCATGAACAGTTTTTGTCCAGGGTGAGAGGGGTCGGCTACAATCTTTCTTGCTCGCTTCAGGGACTCAAGTTACGCAGTGATGTCCCGTGTTGTGCCTGTAACTCTAACCACTGAAGCGGCACATCGTCATTTTCGAAATTTCATTGGCTATACGAAGCGTCAGTCATCAGAACGATCGGTTGCAATTGGCTCGGTCTTTACACGAAAGAAGAGGGGCATGCACTTTCCTTCAACGTGGACTCTCGTTGGCTATTGTAGGCTGTGGACAGGACATGGAAGCGCCTAATAGGTCAAATGAGGTGTCAATCGAAAGGTCAGAGTGCAGCCGCCATTTTGAGACCCAGATACTGGCAATGTTTACATGCAAACTGTAGTTACTACGGAAAATACATAAATAATTAGGCATATCTGCCAGCTAATTTGAAATGATGCAACATTTCATTGACGTAATAATGTGTTTTGGACTAAATATTTTACTGGATTGGACCGTCTGGACCGTTGCCAATGTAACAAGACCATTTTTGTCGGAATATTATCGATGGGTGGATTATTATGAGGCTTCATAGGTGAGTTGCCTCAATTTTGTAATTGTTTGTTTGTTGGTGGTCTGACAGGCGTTGATTGTACCTGCTGTTGCGATTGAATCTTGAAATGGTTTGATTAAATCGAATCACAAGAATCTTAGCTTTCCAAAGACATGTTGCATCGGTACCTACCTATACATAGCAGTTGTATACATACACACAGATGTACACTTAACACTCCATAGGCCCGTGGGCAGGCCGTTGGAGTGTTAACAGGTTTTAAGTAGAGATATAATGAAACACCTCTGTAGTGAAAAACTTTCCACATTTACAAGTCAGTGCAGTCAAGGTCAGATATTATAGGGGTCAAAAACATAAGAAAAACACATTTTGAGTGGAGGGGATCTCCAAGCTAGGTTGTAGATACATTCGTAAAGTCCTCTTTGGGAAGATTTATCAATAGTGTGCAGTTGCTGGCCAAAAAATTCAATAAATGAAACTTTAACCCCTAAAGTCAAAGACACATTTTTAGATACAAACACGGACAAAGAACCACCGGTCCTGTACTGATAAAGAACAGCCTCAGTTGTAGTGATATGAGTCATATACACGAGGATCCAGTGGAGCAGGTTGTTGCATTTAAAAGGTGAGATGATCAATAAAAGTCATCTATCCATCTTCACCTTTCTGTTATTTTGCAACAGGAACCAGCATGGGAAAACGGCATTAATCCACCAGAGGGACAATTCCCACTTCAAGTCCATTATCTTGAGATAGGATTGTGAGGCTACGGCAGATGAAGAAACTGTGAATGTTGAGCTGGGAACGCGCCCCCACGGGTCTTCAGTTAGTCTGTTTAAATTGCAGGGAGACTGAGCCCATCCATCACCATGGGAATCTCATTTCCACCATGTGTCCAATGCAATTGAACAGCGCTCGCAATCAGGGGGCTATTGTTTTGCAAATAGTGGCAGAGAAGCAGCAGGGATGTTAATTCATCCGTCTTGGCTTCGAGTAAATAAAGCGTTGCTCGGACGAGGGGCTCAATTTGACATTTGCATAGCCAAGCTGGGAACACATTCATTGTTTGCCATTTATTAGTATTTGTTAGCAGAGTTATTTTTGGTTGTGAGTGATTGCAGTGCTTTCATCATAGATGATTATTGAATACAACACAGCATTTATCCTGCTTCTTGTGTTTTTATCTCTAACATTTAGAGACAGAGGGAGTCAAGAATGGTGAAAGGTAGAGAGGAGTACTGCTGTACTCTGTACTGCATAACCTTTTCATCAGTACCAACAATCTCTTTCTTAGCCCTTTATATACCAAGCACCACCAATTATTGAGGATTATGCAGTACTGAAAAAAGGATAAAGACTGATAAAGCAAAGCAACTGCTTTATTTGTTTAAACATCAATAGATATCAATAGAATACAAGAACGTTAAGGGCACGGTGAATTTAGAAACTGGCTTTTGTGGTCAATATGTAGGTAAGTTCCCGGGTTCCTAAACATTCCTGGTGATAGTTAGGTTTGAGAAAAACAGCCAAAGGTGGTGCAACTTTATAGTTAGCATTATATTCTTCCTAGTGAATGACTTTCTAGATGGATTAGTTAGGGAGTACAAAGTAGAGAACACATATTTCAGCCAGTAATGTACTGCTTTGATAAATAAGATACTTTATTTATCCCCAAGAATTTTCTTCAATTATGTTTCAAGGGAAACATATTTTCTCCCTGATTACATTTGTGTTTGACGCATCACAAATTCGCTTCTAATTATAGTCCTTGCAAGTCTCCCCTAACCCGGGATGGAGGTCGGACAGAGGGGGTCAAACAAACCCAGGACCATGTGTTACCAAAAGTCAAGGTAGAATTATGAGGGCCCGAGCATCGACGTAGTCGGAGCGGAGGACCTATTGTTCTTCTAATGTTTATTATTATTATTAGCCCCTCGGCCAGTATGTCCGATTTACTTGAAATTCAACACACATGTCCAGCTCCGCTAGCTCTACAAAAATGCCTCTCAGACCCCTAAACTCCGCCGATCTAGATTTTCCGCCATTTAGAATTTTGTGAAAAACACATTTTTGCAAACTCCTACACGCTGGGTCTGATTGTTACCAAATTTGCTCTGAATCATTATTGGATCTACATCATCAAAAGTTATTAAAAGCTTTTTGATATATCTTTGCGTTTACAAGATATGGACCAATAAACATGTGTGGGGCGTGGCTTATATATCAATACACCACTTCTCAACCATTTGTCCTAAAATCACCAAATGTGCAGCATATGTGCATATCGCATCCTGTAACATACCCTGACATTTTCCTTTCATTCAACCAATCGGGGGCGCTACAGTAAACCCGCCATGTGCTTTTTTGTCACTTTTCGCAGTTTTCAGACTTTGTACTTTAACGAACTCCTACAGAATTAATGGGATCAACCTCAAATTTGGTCAGGATGCTTTTAAGACCTTTTTGATGAAAAGTTATCAAATTCGTGAGTTTTCATGGAAGAACCTTGACGTGGCGTGGCGGCCATTTTGCCTCATTCGGCATGAACAATAAAGTTGTTATAACTCCAAGGTACATTATTCAATCTGCAAAAAATTACATATGCATGATGCTACTTCAAGCCTGAGCATACATCAATGCCAACATTTTCAATAACTCATAGCGCCACCTACTGGCAAAAGGAAATGTCACATTTTATACTTTTATTTACTCCTCCTAGACAGTTGACCAGATCAGTCTCAGATTTGGTAAGGAAAACCTGAACACATTGATGATGCATCGTCATGAATATTGTGAGTTTTTGTTGAACGCTGTTGCCGTGGCAACGCATCATTCGCCATGAAAAAGAAGCTGATGGTTCAGTGGCTTGAGATGCTCAAAAAGTCACGGAAATTTGTACATGTGTCATAAGTGATGGGAAGACATATTTTGTATGGGTTCTTGGCTTGGTTGTTGTAAATTGTCTCCATAGCGTCCCCTACAATATTTCAAAAGAGCAGCCCCAGTGCTACGTTTCAGGTAAATGTATGAAACTTGGTAGGCACATGTATCCCATGGATACTTAAAAGAAAGTCTCTTGGGACCATGCTCCAAACCATACCGCAAGTCAGCCATTTTGATTTTTGTGTCATTTTTCCATAGCTTTTGGCCTATTTCTCGTCGCTATACTTTAACAAACTCCTCCTAGGGACTTTGTCAGATCCACTTTAAATTTTGTCAGTACAATGCCAAGACCGTTATCTAAAGCTTTACGTTTGATGAAATGGCTTAGCCGTAGCAGACTGCTACTTTAAGTGATTCCCCATCAAAAAAGCTGATGTAACTCAGCTGGACTTGTTCCAAACAGTCCCAAACTTCACATGCTTGTTAACACTCATGGCCTGAGGATGTCTACAAGCTAGTTTTCACTAATACTCATAGCGCCATCTACTGGCGAAAAGGAAATCTGCGTTTTGTGATAAACACCATCCGATTTACATGACTTTTACACAATGTGGTTTGCATTTGATATAGAGCTACATAATGCATGTTTGCACGTGTTCTGTAGCACCAGGCAGCGGATACAGGAAGCATCGGACTATTTCAAATCATCATTTCCAGCAGGGATTAAAAACGTCTCACTCGCAGATGCGCTCTCTCCGACAGTCGCGGATGTTCTCGGTCGCGCAGGCCGGAGTCCACATGGTATGTGGGTATGAGTAGTGTTTGTATGGTTTCTAATGTGTGTATTGAATGTACAAGTTTGTCACAGGCAGAATCTAAAGTTAACTCGCCCTCTGTGTTGTAATGTGTGTGCATCGCTGGTCCATCACTGGGGTCTGCCCCGCCGCCTGCTCCTCCCCCCAGTCTGATGTTGAGCCCTCCCACCAGTCTTTGTTCCATCGAGATTGGGGCAGTCTCTTCTCCAGTGTCCGGATTAGCCACATTGATGACACACAAAGTTTTCAGCTGGTGTGTGTGTCTCAACGTCTCTGCCCCTCTGTTTTCTTCTTCCTGTCATGGCCTGATTACAATATCAGCTGGACATCCTCGAGTTTGTGCTGACGAAATTCTTTGCTTGTTCTCTGTCCTTGTTCTGCTCCTCAGCGTGTTCTGCATGTTGCAGTATTCCATGTCACACAACTCTATTAGGTGTGATGTGTTCCAGGCTCACGGATGACGTAAAACGAGGAGAAAATGTGATGTCGTGATCTTCGCAATAGAACATCTTTGACGTGTTGAGTCTTGGCCAATCAGCGTTCAGATGTGTACAGCGTCTTCATTTCCCTCCGTTAAAGTTTAAGTTATGTTACGTTAACTTAACCCAGCAAGTCTGAACGGTAACGTCTACTGCATGCGGAACTTTTTGTCGACTGTTAACGTTCATCATTATCGCGATTTAGGAGGAAAAAACGTAACGTGATGAAACATGCAGCCCCCCCTTTGTTCCGGTTCAGTTCACGCGGCCACTCATTAACGTTAAACCGGAACACCGGCGCATCTGGTTGCAGGTTGTTTGTTTTAACTCAAAGTAGAATGAGGATGATTTCGTGGTCAGAATAACTGTTATGAACTTGAAACATGAGGCCCAGATACTGATGAGGTGATGAGGTCAAAGAGCTTCAGGGAGAGGAGGCTGGTTGTAGCGCAGCTTGACGCAGGGCTGAGCTGTGAGTGGAGCTGGGCCTGGATAAAGGTGGAGCTGGGCCTGGATAAAGGTGGAGGTCTAAACAGACGTGAGTACAGCTTCCTGCTGTCACAGTGTTTTAAATACATTGATAAGGCAGGCTATGCTAAATGCAGCCTCTGCTCCAAGGAGATGAACTACAGCAACAAGGGCTCACATGCCCTCTCATCACACTGTACACACTGTTCACTGTGATGACCACAGCCAGTGGACCAACAGTCCCAACAGTCCCACGTTGCTCTCAAGAACCCTGAAGTAATGAGAGGGTTAAGGTGCCTGTACCTTCATTTCAGCAGGTTGCTAATGCAGGTGTGTATAGATCACAGATATTATTTTACTCTTGATAAGCTACCTTAGCCAGAGTAGATTATCATTTTCATTTAAATAATTGAACTGGATTGAATGCATATTAATTGCAAATAGAAGATAGGCCACAATTCTACCAGCTTTACAGTAACAGTAGAAGTTAATATGAAGACATAGAGTAACAGGGTTCAATGAAAACTAATCACTTTATTTGTACAGGCGATGGTTCTCGCTACTCTTGCTATCTTTGTTTTAATTTGACCAAAACTTTTGAAAATGAGACCTCGGTCTCAATTGATTTTGTCTAAATAAAGGTTAATATTAATAATAGAGCTGAAGTAGTGATTAATAACTGAATAATAAATTCGTTTTTTGCTTAAAGTAAATGTCTTATCACTTAATTTTCGTCTCAGAGTACACCAGAATGCTACATTTTAAACCTTATATTTAAAATAAAATTCTCGGAGCATTGGCATCAAGCTGCTTAGGTTCAGACTAACTTTGACTTTTACCCATTTTCTCTAGTTACTGTTGATTCTGTTATCTTCAAAACCAATCTGGTCCAATCAATCAACTTGAAAGGATACACCAAACCTCTATAAAAACTACAAGTTATACTAGGACTCTAATGTCCAGCACCCTTATGTGCGAGAATCAAGTTTACCACTTCAAAGTGTCTGTTCCATCACAAAATAATTTATTTTCCTGGAAAAGGGATTCTTTTCCAGTTCCAGGATCGGACAGCCTCTCACCTTCAGGGAGGAATCAACTATTATTTGCGCTTCTGTCGTCCCATCCCATCCTCCTCGCCATTTGTGGTGAAAAATAATCTTTTTAACCTCCCGGTGAGAAATAATCAAGATGAGAAAACTCTTTAAATATAAAAACATATTTATTGAACAGACACCAATAATAATTCAGCTGAATGGATAGAGCTCTTTCCCCACGGATGGTCTCCTCCCCCCTCCCCCCCCCCCCCCCCCCGGCAGATGTCGTCCTCCGTCGGCCGCTGCACCCACCAAGGCCACGTTCCAGCCTTTACGTGGGAAGAGGGTTAAGATTATATGCAGGTTTAGTGATACAAGTTATATCTAAGTACGGTATGATACATGTCTCCAACAAAAACACATCCGGGTGAGCAAAGTCCTTTACTCTGAAGATCAGGCTCATGCAAACAGCGCTAACTGCTCGAGCTTGCTCCACTACTCCAACCTCCTCCTTGCGTGGCATTTTGTGTCATCAAATTAGGGCATTAGCTCACTCAGCAGAACCTTCATCTTGTCTCATATTCATTGAGAGCTCCCTAAAACAGCAGAGCCATCCAGGCCAAATGTAACCATTTATTTTTTGTATTCTTAATATTCGTTTTAATGCAATGCCCAGTTTGTGCAGCTGTAGACTTTGTATTAATCTCTCGTTGAATTAGTTTTAGTTTAGAAGCAGAGACTGCAGCTTGTTTGTGTTCATTTCTGAAGCTGCTGTCTCTCACACACCCACTCATCAACCCCCACACACACATCAAACACACCAAAGCCTTAAGCTGAGAAGCTGTCCTGCATCATAACTCACCGCTCCCTTTTGAAGACACGATGAGGGACAGGAGCACGCCACATCTTACATTGCATATTGCAAAGAGACATCACTATTTTGCATCCCGTCATTAAATGAAACGGTCAAAAGGAGTGATTCTGCGAGCGCTTGGGGCGAGGGCTCCTTCAGTGACCCCTGGGAAATGGAGTGCTCACAATCCAGTATTAGCCGAGCCCAGAGACTGAGACTAAAAAAACTGTGGAAACGCGAGGTTGCGTTAGCCAGCAGTTGTTTGCGCCTCAGAGGACAATTACGTAAGAACAAGCAGGGCTCAATGAGGCAGAAAGGAGTGTGTGTCTGCAGTGATGCGAGGGGACTAATACGCACAGGATATGTGCCCACAATTAGCTTGACCGTCCGCCTCACTGCCCATTGCTCACTTAAGACCGCCAGTTCAGAAACAAAGAGATAAAAAAGAGCATTTTTAAATTACATCAAACTGCCCACTTCTCCACATTTCCATGCCAAAACCCAAAATAGGCCCTCAGCCTCGGGGCTGGCAGTAGGAGGGCCGAGCTAACTCATGACTTACATACTTGGCCCGTAGAATAAAGTAGATTCAAATCTAAGTCAGACAGCTGGCAATCCATATTTTATGACTGGTATATCACAATGTATCAGATGATATGTAATCATATTAAAACACAACAGAGCCTGACCTTTTGGTTGTGTTTGTATTTTTGACTGCAGGCCATTGCTGTTACAGTGCATTACCCTCTAACTGTACAAACCTAGGGTTTCTAGCCCGGACCTTCGGATAGACCTGGAAATCTTGCTTCTACAGTGGCAATATGGGATTTTATTGTGTGTTATGATATTATATCATAATTGTATTCTATTGCAGGGTATCATACCGACATGCATGATTTATTTTACTCAGAATTGGATGTGACACTGCATGACAATATGATGGCAGATGGTATACTGTATTTATATATTGTTCATGGTGTTGTGTTTCGTCATTTGTTTCCCATACTGTGGCACACAGTGGCTGGGATGGAGGTAGTGTGGTGGAATTGGATTTGTGTAAGGCATAAACCTGTATGTGTGTCGAGGTCTCGTTTACAACTGAGGGTTAGATGTCGGATTGCTGCTGAAAATTGCACCAGACTTGTCTCTGTGTTACCAGTCGATCTGCATTCGTACTACGGTCATTGTGAAGAGATTTAGATACAAGCAGACGAAATGACAATCCCTTGTTCATCTTTTTCCTCCAACATTAGTGAGAGGATACAGTCCTTTACCATTGCCAGTAAGCCGTGCCCCCGCCTTTCTGTTTTAGTTTTTCCCCCGGCGTGTCTTGTTTGACTTCTCTCATTGAAACTCTTAAACCGGAGTGGGTGTTTGTTGGAAACAGTGGAAAGACGAACATTGTGAGTTTGGATAGGTTTTGTTTGTGTTTCAATGATCGGCGAGGTGAATACTGGTGGCTTTGAGGGGAGCATGTTAATTATGTGTTTTGAACATTAAAATTATAATAATTGATTTTATTGATCCTATATTCACTTTAATGCGCTTCACGTAGCATCACGCCAGGAAAAGGGATGAACAAATGAGCACGTTCACCCAGGTGTTGTGTTTCCATCACTGCCGATCTGGAGCCGATAAATACCGGACACTACTGCAGAGTCCTTTGTCCCGGGAAGGATTGCTGATTGTGACCTTTTCCCCACTGAAGACATCTGCATGGAGCAGAGCAGAACCGCTGCTGTAGGTCATTTTGAGATGTTTGGGCCATCTGATCTGGATGTCTTCTGGAAGCCTGGAGGTTTTTCCATGCTCGTCCAACTGGGAGCAGACTGCAGAATTCAAGCATCATTTATTGTCGTTATGCAACACAAGGTTGCACAACCAAATGCAGTTGTAGCCCATTTGTAACCCAACAAACACAAGACAAACAAAACAGAAACAGTAGAACATTCCTGCGGTGCATTTTTTTTATCCTGGACCACGATGGATCAGGTCTCTGTGAAGATGTGGACTCAGCAGTCACCGACCTCCCGCTGCTTTCATCCTTCTTATTCTTCTGTGACCGGGCATCAGGCAGCCAGCAGCATGCTGGGTAATGGAGTAGCCTGAGGTCCTAGCTGGGTTAGCTTAGCTTCCATCTGAGCTCTCCTCTCTGGGGCATTTTGGTGGCGTTTGGTCTGGTTGGTCGGCCGTGGACGATGATCCTCTCAAAGTCCTCTGCTCTTACTCAATCCTCACGCTTCATTTTCACATGTTGATGAGTGTATACTGTCATATTAGTGCTGCAGTAATAAACACGAATAAAGAAATAAAGACAAAAATGCAAATTCATGTGAGGTCCGGGCCACAGCATGTACATGAGATGTACATGCTCTCATGTACATGCTGCGGCCATTGTTGGACCCTTTAGTTGACACAACAGCATGCTCAGATCCAGCAATATATTATAAGTTATTAATCTTGCTGGTCTTTTTCAAAATGTCTTTGAATAGATTGTGAACATTGACTTAATTAATCTCTTGTGTTGTGAAGAAAGACTTCATACACGTATTAATCAGTCAACTAGAAATGTTCCAATACTATTTACTATTACTTTACTGTGTACTGTGTACTTCGAATATTTACAATAAACCCCTTTCGGCTTTGCCCTTCAAAGAATTTTCTTTGAATCTCCTTCCTGCAGGTTTCCGGTCCCAGTTTGAACAGAGCCACAGTCTTTCCTCTCAACTCTCAGTATAAGAAGGAAATGCTGCAGGCCTTTGAGCCGAATTATCAAGACATCATGAAATACAGTATGTTGAAGCAGTTGGGTGTTGTCAGGAAAAAAAAGGACAGAGACAGACGGACCGACGAGCAGACCGGGTGACTCACCAGCACACGGACAGTCAGGGAGGAACTGGGATCGACTCGTGTACTGGCATTCAGACAGAGACCCCAGAACACTGCTGCATTGCAGAGTGAAGCTACAAGTGCTGTATGTGAGTTTATATTCGCTTACAGTGACACCTTAATAAGCAAGCCACCTCCTCGACTGTGTGTGTGAGAAAGAGTGATGGGTAAACAGGAAAGCAGGTTTGGTTTTTGCATGTGTGTGTGTTGCGTGGGTGGCACATATTCAAATGTGTCTGATCCTTTGCCATCTCGGGTAATAAGTAATAGGGGGGGACTATTTCCTCTGGCAGCCAGCCAGCCATCTGCTCACTATACACCGAGCACACACACTACTGCTATAATTAAATAAAATACACACATACAGCAAGTCCTGTTATTGATGGGGCAGCAGTGTGTGAACAATGAGCGACATGCAGAGCAGTGAGAGCGATCACCTTAAACTACAGTAAGAAGGCAGCAGTCGGGTTCTTAACAGAGCTGATGACAAAGAACTGCTGAGCTATGCCGGAGCATCACGTAAAATGACTTTTAAGAGTACCCCGGATCATTTGACTGGATGTACAAATGGGCCCAAGTCATCCATTTGTTAAATGATTTGAAATACATAATACGTAGAAGCGTATGTTTGTCAGAATGGAATCCAGCAAAGACTGCACCCAGATACCAACCTCTCTAATGTCATATTCATGTATTATATTATAAACGTATCTACAGAACGTTCACTGTCAAAGTATTTTCTTTGTTTCACCTGAAGCAGTTTGAGCAATTTGGTCAGGTGATAATATAATAACATCATAATTAATTAAAACACTGACAAATGCCATCACCTGACCACTAGTAAGTGGACCTCGAGTTTTTCTCCTGCTTCCAGTCTTTATGCTAGGCTAGGCTAACTCGAGCTCCATATTTTATGCACATATGAGATTTGGAACAAGCTTCTCGTCTCAGTCTTGGAGAATGAGAACATATTTCCCTAAATGTTGAACTTTTCCTTTAAGAATGATTTTCCAACTCATATACCCTTGGAACAAGCTTCTCGTCTCCTGTATGTCTGCGTATGTATCCAACAAAAGCACATAGACACAAGGAACAAAGGAGTGGATTTTACATAAAGACACTTTATTAGCTTATACACACATCTCTGGTTATAGTAATTAGTTATATAATACCGAAGAAGTCAAAAATAATAACTATAGTTATATATTTATAAAACTAAGCAAATTTACTACTCTTGACTTTGAAAAACATAAATGTCTTTGATAATATACTGTAGTTCTTGTCTGGTCACCAAATCTAAAACAAAGGGTGTGAAGAGGTTATACAGTGTGGATTCAGGATACATATGGGTGGATGTCTGTAGGCCTATGTGTATATTGTTGTGAGCCACTTTGTGTGCACCAAGTAAAAATGTCAATTTCCCACACATCTAAGCATCCATTTTTATTGGGACAACACGCCCTGATCATTTCATCTGGTGGTGAAAATCCAGAAAATACTCTGAGAACATGTTGTTTTGGCAAGGACGGACGTCCCCCTAATGCTGCTGGAACCACGCTTCCTGTCACGAAATGACTGGCCCTGGTGGATCTTAAATGAATGATTTTAAACAGGTTTTTTCGCACAAACCTCAAGTTCTGTTCTGCTAAGTCTGTAAGTCATTACGTGTTTCGATCTTGACCTTGGATTTGGTGCATCTGTGTTTTCAGTGAAATCTATTTTTTCTCCGTCAAAGCAAAGAAGAAAACAGAGTTTTGGAAGGTGTGAGTATGTGGGAGCATTTATTCATTAAATCCAAGACATCTCCACTAACCCACCCACGGTGAATAGAGCTTTAGTTCTGTCAGAATCTCAAAATATACTTCTACTATTTAGAAACCTAAGAGCCCCAGACCTATGAGCAATGATCAACACAGCATGTCAATATAGCCTCATTAGATGCATAGTCTTTTCAAAATAAAGTTCTGTTCTCACAGGAAGTTGGGTTTAGGCAACACAACCACTTGGTAGGGTTTAGGAATGCAACGTGACTACCGCACGAGGGTAATTTGACTAACAGTTTGTTATTGTTAATTCCTTCCCAAGCTAGTGTTGCAACCAGGCGGCAACCTCCGGGTCTGCCGAGTGAAGCCGATGCAGAAGTGTCTTAAAACTTGCATTCTCTCTAATGTCCACCAGGGGGCGACTCCTCTGGTTGTATAGAAGTCTATGAGAAAATGACTCTACTTCTCTCTTGATTTATTACCTCAGTAAACATTGTAAACATGAGTTTATGGTCTCAATCTCTAGTTTCAAGTCTTCTTCAATACAGCATGATGTTCATTTAGTACATTATGGTCCATTTAGAGTCAAACAGACCATAAAGCAGGGGATGCTTTAGGGCGAGCTTACTGTGATTGACAGCTCTCTACCAGAGACGTATACGGCATCTCAACGTCACTTTTAAGCCGTATGGTAAAAATATGGTAACTTCTGTTTATTGGTTACAAAAATGCTAAGATGGCAACAGCCGTAATTCAAGATGACGATGGCCAAAACACCAAACTCGAGGCTTCACAAACCAATGAGTGATGTTACGATGACTACGTCCACTTCTTATATACGGTCTATGGTTACAACCATACGAAGAAAAAAAAAAAAAAGTGTAAAAACAAAAGAAACATTTGCATTCTCCCAAGAAACATTTGCGTTCTCCCGTGAAATATTGTGAGTAGGGAAAAAGTACTTCCTTGTCAACACAAGTGTCAACACCAACACTATGAAGGACTTTCAGTTAGCGGCTCCAGCAACTTGAAACTGCAGCAACAGAAGGTTTGCTGATCACGGACCTATGGGTTTGGTTGTATCTGACATTAACTGACTCATTCTGGGGTTTTTAGTTTAGGTTTAAGTAACTAAACCAACTTACAAGAAATACGAGTAGTTTGTATTGTACAGTACAGTAAAGCACAAACAACCACCTACGTCAACCTTTGAATCTGTTGAAGCACTCCCATTGTGTCGGTACGTTATATATATTTCTTACCATCTTCAAAATTGTTACTACTTTTGTATTCAACATGTGCTTTTGTTCATGATTTTAATGTTAAACGTAAAACAAAAAAACATTTTCCGTTAGAAAACTTTGTTTGCCTTGAAGTCATTTCTCCTGTGTTATCGTATTATCATCAGACGGAGGTAACTCGCTGTGCTGGTAACTGCTGTGTCGACTTCTATCAATTTGAATTAACTGCTGTGTTCTATTTCCAAACAGACGCTAGTCTTTGTTTGACGGAGGCCTTTAAAGTAGAATTTGTCTTTATTACAATCTGGCTTTTAGTGTCGTAGTTTTGAACAACGTAATCAGTAATTATAATAACACTGTACTCATCAAGGGCTGCATCCATCCATTATTTTCACTTTTGTATATTCTGCCCATTATTTGCTTGGCAGAGGCCAAGGTGACGTCTTCAGTGACCAACAGTAAGAAAAAGCAAAGGTATTATCAATGACAGTCCTGCCATTAGAGGAGCTGAAACCTGAGAATGTGTAGCATCTTTCACCATGTTTGCTTAAAAAAAATTAAAAAGACTGAAACAAGAGTCGATTATCGAAGTAGCTGTTCATTATTTTTCTGACGATCGACTAATTGTATCAGTTCAAATCCAGTGGACTGCTGGGATCTGGTGACATAAACGTGAAGGGGAACGAAACACAAGCTTTAAAGAAACCCTCAGTTCATCAGTAGCGGCTACATCCATCATACGTTTTCTTTAATACGGGTGGAGATACTCATGTCACGCTAAGCCATGACCAACTACGACCGTTCCATTTCTCCAGCACAGCACCGTGATGATGAATGAAGTCGGTCTTCTGCATATGCACGTTTAATGAGCTCACTGCTTTTCTTTGTTATCCATGATCCAACAAATGGATGCCAAGCTTGTCCTTATCTTGTCGTGCTATTGTTCATTTTAACAATGGCGCCCTAACAAAGCTTTGCTGATCTTGGTCACAATTATACTACATTTGTGAAAATGTTTCACAGTAACAGCCTTCCAGTGGTTTACTGGTAGAAATGTGAACATGTGAGTTAGTAGCAGTAACAATCTGTAATCTCAAACGGTATGCTGTAACGAGGCCGATATCTGTTAGATGAAAGAAGGGCTGCAACAATAATCATTTTCATTATCGGTCAATGAATTTGTCAATTAATCGTTGTGAAATGTGAAAAATATGCCATCACAATTTGCCAAAACCCCAAAACACCCGAAAGTGTCATAATTTTGTTCGACAGTTCAAAATCTAAAGACTGAAGAAGAAACCACAGAATATTCACATTTTGGAAGCTGAGACCAAAGAATTTTTGTCATTCTATTAAAACAATTACTTGGAACGATCAAAGTGGTTGTCAATTAACTAATCAACAAATCGTTGCAGATGAACTCCCAAACAACAGAGAGTTACAAGCTGCTGATGTACTTGCAACACATGAGTCTTTAAACGTCTTCAGTCGCTAGCATGAGCCACACGTTCAGCAGCTGGAGACCATCATGGATTGGCTCCGGTCAGCCAGTTGTAGGTCAGTGCAGCTTTTCCTCAGCTGTGTTGAGTGAACATAGGTTTCGTGTGCAGTGAAGAATTCCGATCAACATTTTTGGCACACTCGATTCGGAAGAAGCTCCAAATAAACTGGCTTGTTTACGAGGTTTACGGGTTAAAATGACTCAGTAACTTCCTCTGTGCTTTACTTTCCAGGTCCGCAATGACCTTCAGCAGTAGTGACTGCTGTCCTCTCATGTTGAGTGGGGAACAATCACTGCAATGTGACTGTGAAGAGGAGGAGGCTGTAACCTCCGGGGTCACTCTTCCATGGACAGGTTCTTTCATCCAGACGGGCCTCCGGGTTTCCAAGGAGGTAGGACTAGTTTGTTGGCCACGTAAAGATTGTCAGCGGATTTATTTAATTTCCTCTCTTCATTTTTGTCAATGCAGGGATGCAGCCGTCTGTCTTTTCTGGTGGTCCACGGGGAAAATGCATAGCAGCAGACAGGGCAAAGTGTATTCTCGTCTTGTTTCACTCATTTTGCTCCCTTCGCCCTCACTGCTTGGTTTTTGAATTTCACATTATGCCTCCATCTTCTATCCATCTTGCCTCCTCTTCAGTCTCTGGGGGGGTTGTCACAGCAGCATCTGATCAAGAGGCATGTCATTGTCAGGAGGCATCAAAGCTAGAAGACAAGAAGGAAAAAAAGTGCAATTACTGCATGTGGATGCACATAAGTGTGTGTTTTTGTATATTTGTGTGCGCGTGTGTGGAAGCTGATCTCAGCAGAATGCAGGGAAGAGTCCTCTCCAGGTGAAGATGGGAGGCTGATTTATTCACCCATTAGGAACTGCGTCATCATTAAATATTAACCCGGCGCCATCACTCACCTGCGGCCAATGCATTAAAGCATTGGCCGCATAATCTCACAAACACACGAACAATTTGCCTTTCCCTATACTGCAAAGCCACCACCAGAAATTGCTCCATGAGTCAAGGCCGTAGCTACGGTTTGAGCCGATTGAGAACATTTTAGGAGTTTTATTTAT
>NW_022280177.1:213528-249786 GCF_004355925.1 Anarrhichthys ocellatus
GTAAAAACTTCACTAGATGTATTACTGGCATCATAAAATGTGGGGCTGTAAAATAATGTATGGCTGCTACTGGGAAATATATTCCAGCCACAGGACGTGACAAAAGTCCCATCCAGGCAGCAACCTCCGGAGTGAAGCCGATGTGGGAGTCTTAAAATGTGCATTCTGTCTAGTGTCCACCAGGGGGCGACTCCTCTGGTTGTATAGAAGTCTATGAGAAAATGACTCTACTTCTCTCTTGATTTATTACCTCAGTAAACATTGTAAACATGAGTTTATGGTCTCAATCTCTAGTTTCAAGTCTTCTTCAATACAGCATGATGTTCATTTAGTACATTATGGTCCATTTAGAGTCAAACAGACCATAAAGCAGGTGATGCTTTAGGGCAAGCTTACTGTGATTGACAGGTTGCTGCCGCTACCAGAGATGTCTACGGCGTCTCTACATCACTCCTCCGCATTCCAAATATGGTAACTTCTGTTCATCAGTTGCAAAAAAGCCAAGATGGCGACAGCAAAATCACCGAATTCGAGGCTTCCAAACGGCAGTTTACAAACCAATGGGTGACATCACGATGACTACGTCCACTTCTTATATACCAGGGGTATTCAATTAAAATTCCAAAAGGTCCAGATCGAGAAAATCTCCTCGGGCAAAGGTCCGGAACATTACAATAATATCTAACTTGCGCTATTTATTGCCATATATATATATATATATATTCAAGAAGCCTAGTAGTAGTAACGTCTCTGTGTAGTCAACAACTGTCAAATCAAATAAAGAAAGTACACATCAATTATATTTTAACAAATATTATTCTCAGTTTTCAAATTTAACTGGATGGATTATAAATAATACATAGAAATACATAAATACATGTTCTCTAATTTCAAGTAAAATAAGAGCTGCATTAAAGAATAACTGACATAACAGAAAGCTTTTCAAAAATGTGCATCTTAAAATAAAGTAATTCATTTTAGAAAAATTAATTTCACTGAATTGTCCTGCAGCTTTAAATTCAGTTCATTCAGGTGTGAAGTGATGTCAATCAAAAAAGCCACAATATTATATTTTTCTCATCTTCTAACAAGATAAATCAGTGTGCATGGACTTTATCTGTGGTTATTAACACTTGTTTCAGTTCTATTCTCTCTGGTAACATCATTGAACCGTGAATCCATGTTAGGATTCTGATCATATTGGGCTCTTAGGTTTATTTTCTGTGTCTTCATTCAGATGTGAGTGGGTGCGTTTGCTCAAAAGAGTTGTGCTTTGTCTCGTAGTGTCGCTTCATTTACCGCTTTTAATAATCGTCACGGTCTCTGAACATGTGAGACACACTGGTTATAAACTGTCCGTGTGAATAATTAACCTATAAGAGTCTGTTCATTCTGGTCTCTCTGACCACTTTTCTCTCTTTGGAGAACGTCATGTGAACTTCTCTGACTCACGTATTATTCTCCTGCTCTTCCTTCTCTTCCTTCTATTTCCTCGTCTCTCCCCCGGTGTGTGTACATCTCACTCCAGTCAGGAAACTTGTCAGAATAACCATATTTGATTGGCTGAGCTGCATCACGTGATGTGATTTACAACGCATTGGTCGGTGCGTTTCCTGCACCGCTGAACAAGTGCCGTAAAGGCTGAAAAAGCTGCACCGGTTAAAATGGAAGCGCCCTGTCAAAATAAAATCGATTTTAGGTCCTGGGTCCGGATACAACAGCGTCTGGGTCCGGATCCGGACCGCGGTCCGCCAATTGGCGACCCCTGTTATATACAGTCTATGGTCCCATCACTTGATGTGATTTGTGGGAAATGAAGTCCTTCGATAGCCATTGAAGCATATAGTAACTTAGCAAATGTTCCAAATTAATAGAATAGTTCAATGCTTTGGGAAATATGAATATTTACTGTCTTTGCAAGAGTGAGATGAGAGGAGAGCGATACCACTCTCATATCGAATACACACCTGGAGTCAATTAGCCTAGCTTAGCATAAAGGTTTGAGGCAGGGGGGAAACAGCAAGCTCACAAATGAACACATTGTTTGTCGTTAGCCGAATCCAAAAAGCTGCAATGTTGCGTACATTAGTGTGGACAAGTGCAGCCACTTTCCCAGTAAAAGTCTCCATCGCATCAATTAGTTATTTCTTTCTGCTTTAGACTCAAAATGTGCAAGTTGAAAATGTTTTATTTTTAGATTTATTACTTGTATTATGTTATTTAAATTCAAAAATCTACAAGAAACAAGAAGAAAAGGAGATAAGCTGTCTGGGAGTAGCACTGCTAGCTAACAGCTAGAGATGATACCTGTGCAGTCAGTACATTTGCTGGTTGTGGGAAAAAAAAGAAGAATATACAAAACAAACAACAACAGACTGCTTTGCGTTCAATCCTAAGTCTATTGTCTGTGGCCATATTTATAAAAATCGAATCATTTTCAGATAAGCATCATAGGCCCTGTTCAGACCTGGCATTAACATGCGTCTTGGGTGATCCAATCACAATTGGAAAGCTCTCAATACATCAGTTCACACATGGCATTAGAATGACTCACTTCAGGGACCCTTCCGTGCTCTACATGTAAATAAACACGTATCAACATTTCCAGTTGCACAGAATAAGTGCATTGTTGTTAGTAACCAGCGGGAGGCAGCAATGCACTTCCTGTGCCGAGCCTGTCGAAGATTAAAGGAACAGGAAGAAGAAATTAAAACATAACCGACTGGGTCACAGTGTTGGACGCTCTCATGATGTATCTCTACGGGCTTTTTGAAATGTTCAGACGTTGTAGACAAAGCCAGCTTAAGTGATTTGAGGACCAACTGGAGATGAAGAAAAGGGTCAACAAAAGGAGAGCCGTGGCTTTGATGATGTAATTTCCTGTTACGTCTTTTTGGATGAAATTAAGTAAGCATGCAATAAGTACTCTAAGACGCCCTCTACAATGAAGGCAGCTCATTAAACCACAGTGATGAATAGGAGCAGATGGGAATGCTCTGATAGACTGTTGGACAGGAGAGGATGATGATGATGCTGCTGAGAGCCTTGGCTTCTGGTGTCAAACTCAGGCTAAACGTATCCTGATTTATTTTATATCACTAGCTCTATACATTAGCCACATCGTTGCTCGTAGCAGCCTGCAGTAACATCTACAGCTGTAGGATTGTAACACTGTGAGACATCAAGAGAGACGAGGTGTAATGCCAGCAGGTTGAATTGGCTCAAACATAACTGCCATTCGAACCTTTTGCTGACATATGCATAATGGTACGCCTCGTGCTGGAGTTAGATCAAATGCATCGTAGCGGCTGCTTGAGTCCACAGAGCTTACTGTACATCAGCTCCTCTCTCTCTTTCTCTCTTGTTATTTTCGTTCCTGAACACAAACTGCTCGTGACAAACTGCTTTCATATCCCTCTATTTCCCCTTTATGTGGTAAGTACTGCATATAGGCTTGTTTGGATTGAGTCACACGGAGTTAAAAAAGTACCAGTGGAGCATAAACTACTGTATTCTACACACACATTGAGCCTCTAGCAGGAAATTAGTTTAGTCCAAGGCACATACTGCGTTCACTACATCTCTCTCTCTCTCTTTTTCTGCAATAATGCTACTGACAAATGGTCCCTCGGTAATGCTCCCCTCCATGAGCAACAAAGCAACTGTGTTTCTTCAAAGACACATATGCACAGCACTGCAAGATGAGATAGAGCTGGATTGTAAGCAGTAATCAGGGCTTACAATACATCTGAATCTCTAATAGTGCCGAATATCAAATGTTCCTACCATCTATGGAAGTATTTGAAAAGAAAATAATTTTCTACTTTTCTGCCGTTCAGTGAGATGGAGGTGAGGTCTTCCATTGTTCGTACCATTCCTTTAGTCATGCTGCGTTCACGCTACGAGCGAGTGAAACACACATATTAAGTAATGCAAGATTCCTCTGTTTTGGACTCTCCCCCTCTTTGTTCCCTCCATGGTCAGCCCTGTCTAGACGGTTTGCTAATTGTCAATGGCACAAGTTGAATTTGATGCTAAACTTTCCCCCAAAAACTGATCTGATTCCATTGAAATTGATTGATTTAGCAGCAAAAATATGTCTGGTGTGACATAGCATTCATTGACGTTTTTTATGGCCACTTTGGCGCAGCAGACCAAATCGCAAACAAAATATTGACATATATGGATTATGGTTGAAATGGCTGATGTGTTCACAAGCAATTGCCAATTTAAACATCCAGCAGACAGGGAGCAACATTAGTATTGATTTGGAGTTGTGTTTCTGGCATCCTGGGGAATGTAAGGCTAATATTCATTGTCCTTAGGTCGGGTCACCACCAACTGAGAGAGATATCTGTCCCTTAAGCTGCTACATGCTACGCTATGGTCACCAGCTAGATGCTATCTCTGTCTGAAATGAGTTTCATGAGAGGGCTGAGACTAGACCGCAACAGTAAAGCTACAGGCCATGAAACCAAAACGATGAGCTAAAGACATTCTGTAAAGCACATAGTTTATCAATCGTTAGTATAATCTGATATTATTGAGTATTCGGTGGGTACGTTTGATTACCTTAATATAACCATTTCCAAATTGATAAAGGTAATGATGTTTACGTCATGCACTTCCCCATTGATATTAACACAAGATCATGACAATGGGAGGGACTTAGGTCTATGCCCATATTAAGAACGCGCATTTGACAGCTGACTTTGCAGTTGCATAGCAACAACAAAAGGACACTTTCAAGCTGGGGCTCTCAGTTCCATGCATTATCATTACGTTTTGTGTGATTTGGGCCCACAATGTCCCAATTTGTCCTTCTGGGAAAGACGTTTTGCAAACCCGGATTAGCAAAATTACTGGAAATGCGTATCCCACTGGTTGCAACTGCCTTTATGAAAGAAAAACTATAATTATGTGTATGCTTGTTAAACAGGCTGCATTTGATCTTGAAAACATGCTTATTCATCCGTGCTCAACTCTGTTGCACTGACACACCCGCAACCGGAGAGTTGACTGACAGCAAGATCGGGATCTGAATGCGGTGTCTGAAACCCGAGAGAATAAACTACTCTCACACTCTGCCTGTCACTCTGACACACACTGTGTGCCTCCGTCTCTGAGGGAGCAGATGCAGGTGTGTTTAACCCTTTGACGTCGAGGGGAAGACAGTTACATCATGTTCCACTTTTATCCAAAGGAGAGATCCTGATCACAATCACAGGCCAGGCCATGTCATCTAAACAACATAATCCACGTTCAATCCCACGTACTGTTTTTCTCTAAACACACTAATCAGCAAAATAACATGGTAAAGTAGATATGAGGGGTGTTACAATATGCGTGATGGAATTGAACCAGGCGGCAACCTCCGGTTCTGCCAAGTGAAGTCAATGCCGGTGCCTTAAAGCTGCATTCTCTCTAGTGTCCACCAGGGGGCGACTCCTCTGGTTGTATAGAAGTCTATGAGAAAATGACTCTACTTCTCTCTTGATTTATTACCTCAGTAAACATTGTAAACATGAGTTTATGGTCTCAATCTCTAGTTTCAAGTCTTCTTCAATACAGCATGATGTTCATTTAGTACATTATGGTCCATTTAGAGTCAAACAGACCATAAAGCAGGGGATGCTTTAGGGCGGGGCTACACAGTGATAGATACGTTTCTACCAGAGCCGTAAATGGCGTCTCTCCTCCGCAGTCCAAATATTGTTACTTCCGTTCACTGGTTGCAGGAAACCAAGATGGCGACGGCCAAAATGCAAAACTTGAGGCCCAAAACTGTATGGGTGACATCACGTGGACGACGCCCCTGATTATATATCGTCAATGGTTGTGTCTTATTTATCTGTATATGTCTGTTTGAAATCCTAAATAAAGACCACTGCTTTTAAGATAGAATAAAAAGATTTTTGTTTATTGAAAGTTAATCAGAGTGGTATGGATTAGGCAGAAGGACTTCAAAAGAGAGAAAGCAGCAGAAATGTACTAGAGAAAGAAAGGAGGGAGCTGTGTTTGCGTTCTTCAACCCAGAGTTACTCACAGTGATCCTGAAAGATGAAGCGACCTTCAGCGTGGCACATGGTCACTATGACACATCACCAAGGTAAATACTTGGTGTTCTTTAAACACATATACTCACAGCCTGCGTCAGCCTGTCAACATGTGTCACACACATTGTTAGTTGTCCCACGGTCCTCTATTCAGTGAGACTCAATCTAAAAGTCTTAGTCTTGGGAGTTACACCACATATTCTTCCACTGAAACAAGGACTCTTATACTTCTGCCCACACAAACCATATTTGATTTCCGGTTTTCAATCAAACACACGCAGACATAACAGTTGTCAGTGGCGGGGGGACAGATTGTGGGGGCTTAGCTGGCATCGCGGCTCATGAACTTTTGTTTCAACACCCCCTTGGGATGAGACCCAGTGAACTCTCCATTCGTTCTACCCTTCTGGACCTTCATCCTAACAGACCAAGGCTGGATGAGGGAACACACGCCCACATTGGTGGAGTTTGATGAAGGCTTGCTGCAGCAGTCAAATTATGAAACTGACAAACAGACCAGATATAAATAAATAAACAAAAGAAAAATAACTCGATCTGTTTAGAACCAGAGTCACTACGATCTGCTTAACACCTTGCGTTGAAATGCTTTTTGGGTGATCGGATTGTTTGGCCACATGAAACAACAGGTGAAAATGCACCCAAAAATGCATTGAGGGTGGATTGTGATCTGATGGGTCTCCGGAGGTGGTCAGGTACTCAAGTGTAAATGCAGTTGTGTTTACTATCCGCATGCAACAGCCAGGTGGCCGTAAAAAATATTGAATCGTATGCGACTCTTCCAAACCAGCGAAGAAGCAGCCATTAGAGTGAAGCTATTAGCAAGAGAGAAGCAAGACAAACATATCAAAATGGACGTTCAAGCCTGCTTTCAATTTGGTTTGACGACAGTATGGAAGCGAAACTTGGCAATTCAGATCGCAACAGAGCCGTTTATGAAGCAATGGCTAAGCAGCTAGCATGTGACGTTCGGTTGTTTGGGCTGGACAGAGCAATTGGATCTCAGTTGGACCTCGATTGGATCTCAATGTGGACACTGGATATTAAGTGTAATATTTGATTAGCATCAAGCCTCTGCGTGTCCAATTATCACAGTTTAAGCATTGCTGTATCTTCGCTGGAATTAAATTGGTGTGATTTAATTACTTGTCTTCATACACCACCTTTGACAGCCTTTAAATCTAGACTAAAAACTATTGATTTTAATTTGTATTTTAATGTTTTGTGCCGTTTTCCTTCTTTATCATCTGCGCCGGGAGATTATGTTCGATACGTATGATTCGGTTGTGCACGTGTCCCTCTCTGTCTGTCCACAGCCGAAGGACACATTGTGACTGGGGAGTGAACGTTGTATGTCTGCGTCATCGTTTTCAAAACGTCTCCATCCAGATTACAACGCAATCCCAGAGTTCAGCAGATTCATGCACATATTACCCTTTTACCCCTTAAAGTAGAACTACAAATCTCCCTTGAGTGAGAAAATACTTACTATTTTTGTGATTTAGGTGTAGTGACCCCTTTGGAGCTTAAAAATAATCTGTTTGGATAAATATTGCGAGAGAAAAACATCCTGTGCAGGCTGCCAACCTTTCAATGATGGCTGTCCAACTGTTTGTGGTAATAACAGTAGTGTCCCAAACTGAAATGACTTAGTATGCCAAAATGCTACATGTGACATTTTAAATTCCAAGCAAAGCAAGTTTCTCTCAGGTAGTTGGAATGGTCACAAATATCTTTGTGCTCAGGTTTATCTTAGTGACAAAAGTGACAAAAGCTGCAGGTATCCAGAACTATGTGGCTTAGGTTTATTAATAGCAGAGGCAGTGTAATATATTATGTGCTCCCTTGACAGAAACTAGATGAGTGTGTGTGTGTGTGTGTGTGTGTGAGGGCCGACAGGTTTTTTAACCACAGAGTGAGGACATTTTTGGAAAGTGAGGACATTTTGGTTTCAGAGACCTGTTGGAGGGTAAAGACTTGGTTTTAAGCGTCAGGTTAGAATTAAGCTAAGGTTGGGGTAAGGGTTGGTGTTAGACCTTTATTTGTGATGATTAGGGTCAGGGTCCTCACAAAGATAGAAGTACAGGGATGTGTGTGTGTGTGTACCTTCGGCTCACTATGAAGATTCTTTCTGCCTATGCACAGTAATGTGAGATTGAGCCAGCTGAGCACCAACAAAAACAGCTGTGTTTTCAAATACACCTAGGGCACTGATGTAACACAGGCAGAAACACACACACAAGAACACACACGCATATTAACATACACACAAGCAGGCCATCTGTTGCAGTCACACCATACCTGACCCTTGTAAACAAACAATAGCACACCAAGAATACCTGCACTTTACACACACTGACACAAACACACACACATACAGCCAAGAATCAATTATGGAAGGTAATTTTGCAATTGTGCAAAACACGAGGGCACAACAAAGGTCACTCAAACTTGTGTCGCAGTAAAGATAGTAGTAAAGTAAAGTAGTAAAGGCAATGACGGCCATCGTAGAGGATTCAGCCTGTTTAACTTTGGGTCCATTAGCAGATGAATGATGACAAAAGAGGCCTTTCTCATTTCCTAAATCAGCTGTCGAAACGTTACTGCCCGGGGTGTGATGCAAGAGCTGCAAATCCTCTTAGCCGTTTGCTGAAATTTTAGATAAGAAGGGATGTAATGAAATCATCCTAATTTCTTTTTTAAATCAGTACATTTTGGTGACATTACTTTACCTACTGCCCTGGGCTAAGAGGTATGTGGGCAAAAAGACAGGAATCAAATCAGTGATGGGGGGCAGAATGAGTAAAGTAAATGGCTGTAATGCTTCAGAGAACTGTGCTTTTATAGGCGCAACCTTTTCAACGAACGTCCAGAGAAATTGGGACTTTACAGTTTTGAGACTATGTTTATGGCAGTTCCACAGAGGGAGGAGTGTTATAAGGACAGATATGAAAAGGAGTGGGAATGGTGAGGATGAAATAGGTGAGCTACAAGAGCAGAAACACTTTAATAATTATGACAAAAATCATAATACAATTTAATAAGAAAACAGCAGGACGTAGAGCAAGTCTAATAAACAGGTTTTAAGACTTGAGTACCTGTCAGTGATCTCTACATGTAACAGAGTATATTGTTAATAATAATACTACAGTCACCTTTATCAATGGTCAAAAAGTTATTTTGGACATTATTGCTTTCAGTGACTGTCTTTATTTTTAAACTAGGGGAAAAATCAGGACATTATTAAATTGGTAATACTAATGCAACAATGTTTAATTAGCATTTAGCCGCTCAAGGTGGAACTGTTGAAGAATAAGCATATGCGACCTCATATCATTTGTTATGTTGAACCCAGTATATTTGGTTTCATGTAAACTGTTTAACTTTACTGCTCCCAGTAAGCATTAACAGAACATTGTGATGAAGTCACTCTGGGAGCGAAAACAGTTCCCAGAAAAGGGCGTAGAAGTACAAGGTCTGACAACCCAGAGTTGAGACCAGGAAGCAGAGTTGCAGTCTTACACACTTCTCTGAGCTTCCATTAGAGCAGTTACTCACCCAAAACCACATAGAGACTGTTTCTGCTCCACGGCCACTTCAATTAATTAAATCAAAAGTAAACAGTCGAGGAGTTATAGGGCCCTAGCCCTATTTTTAGGCCTCTGCTCAAAAATTGCATACCCATACTAAAGAGAGTGCAGATCTCTAACTACAAGGTCTATTTTAATAATGTTGATGGTATAATACAGGTAAAACTTGTGATACACTTGTTCAGATGTGTAAATATTGTGTATATGTTACTGGTTAATAGTGAATGAAGATGGAACACAGCTCAAATTGAAAAGTTTCAGGTTCACCTGAAAAAAAAGCACTTGTACTGAAAATATTTATTTGAAATAATGCAGATACAAGCCTAAAAATACGCCACAGTCATAGCACAACGTGTTTACAGTCTCCACAACAGATTTTACTTCGATTGAGTGAAGCAGGCCAGCATAAATGAGGTCTGAGTACGGACAGTCAAGCCAAATTCTCCTTTTTGGAACCAGCTGTTGCGCTGGTTTTTATATATTTATATATATTTTATATACTATTTAACTATATATTTCACTTGTTGCATCACTACTAGTGTTCAATAATCCTAATAAAGCAGTTTGGCATCATTTTAAGATCTCATATCTCTCCATGGAATTTTCTCATCTCTGTTTGAGTCGGTGGAGACCTTTTTAAGGCCTGTGATTGGCGGATTTCATCATGTGACACCTTGTTCAACATGGAAGAGACTCAGGCAAGCAGTAGGCGGATTATTTAGTAGATTGACAGAGTTTTTAGCCACTAGAAATCTAGATCTGTGCGGCCAACCCCCACGAGTAAAATCACTGGACCAGCAGCAAAATGCTGACCATTTCATCATAGGACCTCCCAGAAACGCCATTTTAACACAGGCACGCAGTGGAGCAGAGGGACTATACCGCTGGAACGGATTACAATCATTTTCCACCGTTTTTCGTCATGTAAATCAGCAAAAGGTACGCTGCGCTTCAATTTTTTTGCTGGGGAGTGGTGTGTTGTTCGTTGGCTTTATATATGTAACTTTTGAATGGTTTGACGGAGAGGAATTTAGAGGCTGTGATTCGACGCGGGGTCGAATCCTCGTCCTTTTTCATGTATCCAGTCACCATGATAGCTGCCAGCTTTGTGATGAGATGCAAATGGAGTGCATAGTTCGCTGATTTAGTGGCGAAAAATACGTGATATTGAGGTAAATCTTCTAGATATTAGTTCGTGTATAATTGTGTTAGCAGTGTGTAAAATGGCTGGTATGATGATTTTGCCCAGACTTTTGTCGTTAATTCGGTATTTAATATGTGTGGAGGATATTATATTTCATATTTGTTTATGAAAAGTGCATTCTACGACACGCTGTACGCTAAACTTTTCAAAAAAAGGGGTCCTGTGGGGGGCTCTCGGGTCCGCGAGTGCATGGGACAGACAGAAGACCTAAAACGTTTGACCTGAGAGCGCGGGCAGGTGAATAAGGGTGAAGTAGATCAGCTACATATGTGGGAGCCTGACCGTGTAGTGCTCTGTAAGTGATGGTGGGAATTTTGAAGTGTATCCTAAATGCTACAGGGAGCCAGTGGAGAGATGTGAGACCGTCGATTTGTCCTGGTGATTAATCTGGTGGCAGTGTTTTGGATTACCTGCAGACAGTTAAGAGCAGATACACTGAGTGATGAGAAAAGAGTGTTACAGTAGTCAATGTGTCAATGTGTGTATGATCATCTCTAGTTTAGCTGTTGATACTACAGATCTCAGTTTACTGATATTAGTTTACTGAGTAGCAGCCATCTTTGACTGAAGCTTATTATTAAACCCTAAACCTAAACTAAACTATAACTCATTTGAAAGCTTGGTTCTTAGTCTTTCACACCCAGCGTGGAAAACAATACAGCCAGTTATATGTGTTATAGTGTACCGAGCCCCAGGCCCATATTCTGAATTTCTATCGGAATTTTCAGAGTTTTTATCAAGTGTAGTCCTTAAAACAGATAAAGTGATTATTATAGGTGACTTTAATATTCATGTGGATGTCGAGAACAATAGCCTCAGTACTGCATTTATCTTATTATTAGATTGGTTTCTGTCAGAATGTACAGAAACCCACTCACTGTTTTAACTCTCGACCTGGTTCTGACTTATGGCATTAACATAGAAGATTTAATAGTCTTTCCACAGAACCCTCTTTTATCGGACCATTATCTAATAACCTTTGAATTCCTACTAACGGAGTGTACGCCGTTAAGCAAGAGTTACTACACTAGATGTCTATCTGATGGTGCTGTAGCTCAATTTAAAGAAGCGATTCCGTCTTTATTTACTCAATACCATGCTTCAATATAACAGAGGACTCCTGTGCTAACTTTAGTCCGACCCAGATTGATCATCTTGTCGATAGTGCTACAAGCTCACTGAGAAGGACACCAGACTCTATTGCTCCTTTAAAAAAGAAGTTAGTAAATCAAAGGAGGTTCGCTCCATGGTCCATCCATCCATTTTCCTCCGCTTATCTGGGGTCGGGTCAAGGTGGCAGCAGGCCAAGCAGGCTGACCCATACCTCCCTCTCACCGGCAACATGTTCCAGCTCATTCTGGGGGATCCCGAGGCGTTCCCAGGCCAGCTGGGAGATGTAATCTCTCCAGCGTGTTCTGGGTCTTCCCCGGGGTCTCTTCCCAGTTGGACGTGCCTGGAAAACCTCCAGTGGGAGGCGTCCAGGAGGCATCGTAATTAGATGCCCGAACCACCTCAGCTGACTCCTTTTGACGCGAAGGAGTAGCGGCTCGATTCCAAGCTCCCTCCTGATGACCGAGCTCCTTACCCTATCTCTAAGGCTGAGCCCGGCCACCCTACGGAGGAAGCTCATTTCGGCCGCTTGTAGCCGCGACCTTGTCCTTTCGGTCACGACCCAGAGTTCGTGACCATAGGTGAGGGTAGGAACGTAGACCGAGTGGTAAATTGAGAGCTTTGCCTTCCGGCTCAGCTCCCTCTTCACCAAGACGGTCCGGTGCAGCGCCTGCTTTACTGCTGCTGCCGCACCGATCCGCCTGTCGATCTCCCGCTCCATCTTACCCTCACTCGTGAACAAGACCCCGAGATACTTAAACTCCTTTGCTTGAGGTAGGCACTCCGTCCCCACCTGGAGGGAGCAATCCACCGGTTTCCGGCAGAGAACCATGGCCTCAGATTTGGAGGTGCTAACTCTCATCCCCGCCGCTTCACTCGGCTGCAAACCGCCCCAGTGAATGCTGGAGGTCATGATCCGAGGAGGCTAACAGGACCACATCATCTGCAAACAGCAGAGAGGCGATCCCAAGACACCCGAACCTGACGTTCTCCGCCCCGAGGCTGCGCCTAGATATCCTGTCCATGAAAGTCACGAACAGGACCGGTGACAAAGGGCAGCCCTGGCGGAGGCCAACATCCACCGGGAACGTGTCTGACTTATTACCGAGAATGCGGACACAGCTCCTACTGCAGTCGTACAGAGACTGGATCGCCCATTGTAACGGGTCCGGCACCCCATACTCCCGCAGCACCCCCCACAAGAACCCCCGAGGGACCCGGTCGAAAGCCTTCTCCAAGTCCACAAAGCACATGTAGACTGGTTGGGCAAACTCCCAGAACCCCTCCAGTAGTTTTGCGAGGGTAAAGAGCTGGTCCACTGTTCCACGGCCGGGACGGAATCCGCATTGCTCCTCTTGAATCCGAGGTTCGACAAGCGGTCGGAGCCTCCTTTCCAGCACCCTGGCATAAGCAATGACTTGAAAGAACATGGCGTTCTGATAACTTGGAACAATCTCGGTTAGTCTGGCGAGACAGTCTTAAAACGTATAAGAAGGCAAATGCCATTCATAAAATGCCAGAGCAGCTTATTACTCATCGTTAATAGAGAAAAATAAGAACAACCCAAGGTTTCTCTGTCAGCACTGTAGCCAGGCTGACAGAGAGTCACAGCTCTGTTGTGCCGAGTATCCCTATAGACCTCAGTAGCAATGACTTCATGAACGTTTTTAATGATAAGATTATAACTATTAGAGAGAACATTTATTATGTATTCCTATATACCTGATGAGTAATGACTTCATGAACTTCTTTAATGATAAGATTATAACTATTAGAGAGAATGTGCTGCCCTCGACTAGTACCGATCTACCCTCAAATAGAGAAACCATAGAAACAGCTGTAAACCCGGATATATATTTAGATGGCTTTACTCCCATTGACCTTCAACAATTGACTTCAACAATGCCTACGTCTAAACCTTTCTCAATATCTCTGAGACGCTATACCGACTAGGCTGCTTAAAGAAGTTTTACCGTTAGTTAGCACGTCTTTACTAGATATGATCAACCTGTCTTTACCAACAGGCCATGTACCACAGTCCTTCAGAGTAGCTGTAATTAAACCTCTTCTTAAGAAACCCACTCTTGATCCAGAGGTGTTGGCCAACTATTGTCACCGGAGTTCACGGGTAGGACCCAAACGCGAGACCACAGGAGACAGAAGTTTATATAAACAGGTTTTATGCAGCCTTAATAAAGAGGACAGGAAGGCGTGATGTCCCGTGGCTCGACCCCAGAGGGCTGGTAGCTTGACGGCGTGTGTAGTCCGTTAACACCACGGAGGGCAGAGAGGCGGTGTGTAGTCCGTTAACACCACGGAGGGCAGAGCGGCGGTGTGTAGTCCGTTAACACCACGGAGGGCAGAGAGGCGGTGTGTAGTCCGTTAACACCACGGAGGGCAGAGCGGCGGTGTGTAGTCCGTTAACATCACGGAGGGCACGGGGGATTCCCGGACCGACGGACACCGGAGCTCGAGGCAGAAGATGCAATGGGGTTGAAGCGGGTGAAAGACGGTACGACCTGACAACACCAGACTGCAGGACCAGAGTTTATATAGTGCCAGGGGAATCGTTAGTGGGACCTGAGTCTGGTGTGTCAGCCTGCAGGAGGTGATTAGCTGAAGTAGCTGCAGCTGTGTGGCCATGGGAGGTGTCTGGTCTGACAGGGATCCTGACAACTATAGACCGATCTCTATCCTTCCCTTTCTCTCTAAGATCCTTGAGAAAGCAGTTGCAAATCAGTTGTAACTTTCTACGTAACAATAGTTTATTTGAGGATTTTCAGTCGGGATTTAAAAAGCATCATAGCACAGAGACAGCTCTGGTAAAAATAACTAATGACCTAATCGCATCAGACAAAGGACTCGTCTCTGTTCTTGTCCTGTTAGACCTTAGTGCTGCGTTTGACACTATAGACCATTACATCCTGTTATAGAGACTAGAACATTATATTGGCATCAAGGGAACAGCATTGAACTGGTTTGGATACTATTTATCGGATCGATCTCAGTTTGTTTATGTAAACGATGAAGCCTCGATGAGGACCAACGTTAGTCATGGAGTTCCACAAGGTTCTGTGCTTGGACCAATCTTGTTCACCTTATATATGCTTCCTTTAGGCAATATTATCAGAAAACACTCTAAAAACTTTCATTGTTATGCAGATGATACTCAATTATATATATCGATCAAACCAGATGAAACCAACCAGCTCACTAAACTGCAAGCATGACATAAAAACCTGGATGACCTGCAACTTCCTGATGTTAAACTCAGACAAAACTGAAGTTATTCTACTAGGCCCAGAATACCTCCGACATCAGTTATCTAATGATATAGTTTCTCTAGATGGCATTGCCCTGGCATCCAGCAGCACTGTAAATAATCTCGGAGTTACCTTTGATCAGGATTTGTCTTTTAACTCTCAGATAAAACAAACTTCTAGGACTGCCTTTTTTCACCTACGTAACATTTAAAGAATCAGGCACATCCTGTGTTGGGAACGAAAAGGAAGGTGTTTGAGTTATTAGCATATAAGAAAACTAAATTATTGACATCAATAGAATTATTAATGTCAGTAATATTATCAAAGATTATTAATAATAACGGGAGACCACCCTGCAAACAGGGACCAATAACCAAACGATAAACTAAGTCTCATAATTAGTGTTCACTCACAATGTCAATAGTCAAAGTAACCCTAAAAATTCAAAATGACTGACTTCTGGTTGGGTTTAGAGCAGGGGTCACCAACCTTTTTTAAACTGAGAGCTACTTCAAGGGTACCGAGTAGTACGAAGGGCTACATATTTGATACAAACTTCCTGAATAACAAAGTTGCCCAGATCACCTTAATAATAATAATATATGTGAAGAGACTGTTTGATCACATGTCAGTTAATTATTCCTCACAATAATTATTAATAATGATTTCCACAACAATGATGGTATAGCTACACATACATATTTAAACATGCAACTTTTATTTCTGTTAATCTGTTTCAACATTTGAAAGTCAGAGGTATCACATCTCTGATATGTTTGTATCATCACATGATTAAAGCCGGTTACTTTTGCACATAGTGCCTGCTGGTGAATGATGCAGTGCTAATGTAGAAATTTTGGGAAGTCTGGGTCACCTTTGCATTGCGCAATGAAGCCACATGCCGGCCCGTCATCGCAGGAGCACCGTCTGTTGTCACCGACACCAGCTTTTCCAATGGTACCTTTTTATCCACAAAGAAACTTGTAAAAAGTCTCGTCTATAGCCGAGCGTGGGATCCAACCCTCCGAGGCGCGCGAGCGTCTTCGGGTGCCCGCGTTCAAACCTCTAGTCTGGGCCTTTTCGGTCGGATTGCGTTGCCTCACCTCTACCCCCGCCACCCCTGAGTTGTTGCCCCGCGGCCTGTTCCGAGGATTTACGGACCTGATGACAGTGTGCGCTCGCAGCGCGCGTCTGGCGCCAACGGTAAGCGCCCGCGATTCGGAACCTGAAAACCTAGTGCGGCGGCCTCGTCCTGGCTGTCCGCCGTGCGCTTCCGGGTACCCAACTCTCCTATGACAAGAAATATTGTCATTTTAAAATCTACACTAATGCAAGCATTTTTTATTAAAAAAGAACAGCAACTACAATTTTAGACGGAGCTCCATGGTGACTCGTGCTATTTTTAGAACATGTCTCGCGGGCGACTCACGTGGTCCCTGCGGGCACCGTGTTGGCTACCTCTGGTTTAGAGCATGGCTCCAAGGGACTTTTTTTTAAAGTCCAAATGTGATTTATGAGCCGACCGAATTTTATACATCTATGTGAAGCGTACTGCGAGGGCTGCTTCGTCGAAATTTTGTAGGGTGCTATTGAACCGATTGGCCACTCTGAACGAATAAAATCATATTATATAACAAAATGTTGGGCTTGTAATCTGTGTGCCAAGTTTGCTTATGTTTCGAGCATTTTTAGCCTCTCAAAATTACCTTTGTTTTTCACAGCGAAGACTGCGTCGCCATGGCAACAGCGTTGGACGAAACATCAAAAGCTTCATGAACTGGCATTATGAACTTCTTATATTTATGTGGAACTAATTTGATGTTGATCTGATTTACCTACTAAGACAAACAAGCCAAAGTATAGAGACTTTAACTTCCTGTTACCAGTAGGTGGCACTATGACTATTATACATAATTGGCCTGCAGATGTCTTCAGGCCGGGAGTCTAATCAAACATGTGAAATCTGGTAAAGATCTGATGATGTGGAGTCGAGTTACATCAGTTTATTCGTTCATGGCGAAGGATCGAAATTCGCCGCCCTTCAACAACTTCTTACAATCTTCACGTCTCATCACGTTCCACATACCTACCAAATTTCATACAGCTAGGTGAAACACGATGTTGGGGCTACTCAATAGGGGGCGCTATCGAGCCAATATTTCATACCGCAGCTGGACACCCCAATCATACTGCAATTTTCGCAAATTCTGGCTTTCGTGCCAAATTTCGAAAACTTTCCAGTATCCCAAGCACCTCCTTTTTGCGACGAAACACGTAAAATAATAAAAATAATAATAAACATTAGAATAACATCGGTGCTCGGCCCTAATAATAAACATTTGAAGAACCATAGGTCCTACGCTACGACTACGTCTGTGCTCAGGCCCTAATAATAATTTGAAGAACAATAGGTCCTCCGCTCTGACTACGTCGGTGCTCGGGCCCTAATTATTATAATTATATAAATTTAATAATAACTACTGCTCTAGCCTGTTAATTTTGCTCTCAAAGTGAACCAGATTGATGCATTTAACTAAAATGTGGCCGATGACATTTAGGGTGACTAATCCTATATTCTTTATCGAATACATATCGCAGGAAAAAAAGTATTGCAATGTCAGCTTTTTCAAATAACATGCTGCCTTAACTGGACATATTGCCCGGCCCTAGTTCTGTTACTACTACCCTCCAAACCTCCATAGCAGCCCAGTGCTGTTCTTCACTTGCTGATGATGGTAATTTTGACTGTGCAATGGTTCCCAAACGGCATGAAAACACAGCAGTCACAGCACTTCTTGTGAAAATGGACTGATGTGTAAAGGAACTCAACTGTAGCCGACTGTAAACCCCTCTAGTGTCATCATTAGGCTGTCTGCACATCCATCCCACATCATACTGTATCTGATGATGCACGGGTCTCTAATCAAAGGTCAACCTTCGACTCAAACCCAGGCGACCATCCTGAGGGTCACTTTAGTTTTAGAAACAGCGTGTGTCGATACTACAGGTGCTACTATAAAAGGGGGAAAATCGAACAAGGGCCTTTTCAATTATTCAGTGCACTAAGGCAGCAGTGCAGAGAGAGACCTCTGAAGTTAATGACCTCAATTTGTAAAAGTGCTGGCCCTTGATGGAGGCGGCTTAACGAAGATTTATTCTGACTGTATGCGGGGGCAGCAACCAGACGCTGCGAAGAATAGGTATTACATGCTGGTGGTACGGGCGCAGAGGCACGGGCAGATGGATGGGGATCTGGGGAGAGCAGTGGAAAGCTACAGGATGCAGAGAGAAAGCCTGAGAATAAAAATGAGAAAGGATTTGTCCTACAAAGCAACCAAAAGAAGCAAAAGTGTAGTTGAAGCTAATTATTTATTTCTATTAATAATTCGATTTTTTTATTAATCGATTAATTGTTTCATCATAAAATGTGATTGGTATTTAAGCTTAAAGCTACGAGGAACTTAAAATTTGTTTTGGTTTTGGCGGTCCCTGTGAACAAAAGCGGTAGGGTCCCTTTAGGAAACCTCTCTTTTACTGCAGCAGGGTCTGACAGTCTGTCCGGCTCAGTCCTGGTTCTGGTTCTCCCGTGCCTCCCTTCTCTCTAGCGCAGAGGTAGCCAACACGGTGCCCGCGGGCACTTGGTCGCCCGCAGGGACCACGTGACTCGCCCGCAATGTATGTTCTAAAAATAGCACTAGTATGAAGGCAAATCACTGTCAAAATCCGAGAGCGCAAATAAGATCCATGCGCGCACGTGTGTAGAGGTCCCGCGCATGCAAATTAAACAGCAGCGCGCATATATTACTATGACGAGTGATTTTAAATCACTCCACACAGAATATCTCTGCTCGCATGGGCAGAATTGCACCTGCGAGGAGAAAACCATGCTTTGAGTGCGAGGGCGTCCCCTAGCGCGCGACTGCTATCACCGCTCTTCTGCTCGCAAAACTTTCACCTGCTCGCTGCCAGTAGTTTTTCTTTTTGACACTAAGTGGGCGGACCCAGTCACCATTGTATAACTACATTTAATTGGTTACAATCCTTGTCTTTGGATTGGCCTCTGGAGTGGCCATCACTCGGATATCAATCAGACATAACTGATCATTTGTATAAACATGGGACAGAGTTCATGATTTGTTCAAAAATGTTACAACGGTAGTGGTTAGTACAAAGACATGATGTGAAGATATAACAGTTAATGATTTCCTAAAAAATGTTAGAAGTGATTATTTGTAAAAAAAATATAACAAGTGTGATTTTGAACAAAATACACAATCATTGTTAGTCATTATTGTGAGGAATAATTAACATTGACATGTGATCAGACAGTCTCTTCACATATATTATTATTATTATTAAAAGGTGATCTGTGCAACTTTGTTATTCAGGAAGTGTGTATCAAACAAGTAGCCCTTCGTACCCTTGAAGTAGCTCTCAGTTTCAAAAAGGTTGGTGACCCCTGCTCTAGCGGGTCCAGCAATGCGGCCTGCAGCGTGGTCTCGTTGTTGGCTGCCAAAGCCCTCCTCCTGGCTGAGGCCAGAACTCTCCACCTCCCGCTGGAGGTCCGACTGCAAACCGAAGGGTGACAACAAAGCTGTATTTGTGTCTGTCCACGGCGGGCTGGTGGCCGGAGGACCTGCTGGAGTCTGAGGTGAAGGAGTTTCTGGAGAACCTGCATGATAGTCCGTTCTCATGGTAATTCCCTCAGATTCTAAAACTACTCGGGAGTGACCATCACAGGCTAACCTCTAATCCGCATTTTTGCTTGTGCCCATGTGAATGACAAAGACTTCAGACAGACACCGTATATGAGAAAGAACAACTGTTGGATGTAAGGTCATTACAACAATGTGATAACCTTGTGTTTAAAAAAGTTGAATTTTCGAGTCAAATTCCACACCGGACGCCTTTTTTATCTACATGTTGAATACAAAAGAAACTGCATATCAGTCATAGGGTGGTTTACAGGGAATGAGCCCTGAACGTTTTCATGCCGACTATGACTACCCTCTTAACTGTTCATAATGCACTGCATCTGTGGAACTAAACCTCTACCATCGATGTGGTCGGAGAGTCCGCAGTCACCAGCTTCCATGTCCTGACAGTCAGAATCAGAAATAAGTTGTAAAAGCTTTCACTCAAATTTATCATTTCAGCATAGCATTACAGTCGGCACCCTAAGAAGGTTAAAGACAAAACCAGAAAGACACATGTGAGAGCAGTTAACTGGAGTTTCTGTTGATTCTTTGGTCTCAAAATAAATATATAGCTGTATGAGATTTATGTTCTCTAATAAACCACTGTGAACACATTGGAGAAGTGAGTGAGGAAGACATTGATTGAAACAAGTTCTAATCAGCATCTAAAAGGAGAAACAAACTAAAGACAAGGTCAGGAAGCACAGAATGAACAGGAGATATTCAGCATAAGGAATTTCTAATATATCGAGCAATCAGAGAATATTGATGCTTAAAAGCATATAGCACACTGCAAAGGTACTGGGATGAATATGCATGTGTCGTCTCGGCTTACGGGACAGTACATCCAGCCGATATTGTTTCCGGATAACAGCCGAGTCAGCAATCCTGCGTCCACCCAAGGTGCAAAGTGATTTCCCATGGCCTGAGATTTAATACAGAGCAGTCAGCACTATAGCAATCGTTACGGCTGGCGGAAACCAGAGTACAGCATCGGGTAAGAGCCGGTCATGATACTGGAAAAAGACGTCTCCACTATAACCTCCGACGGGGAGCTGTGAGAGTGTCGTTGCCAAAGAGTTCCAAGAGTGCAAAAAGCATTATATAATCCCAGCTGCTATGCTGCTCAAAGTAACAATCATGCAAGTTAGCAGTACTTAAGAGATATGTGATTTTGTTGGAGCACTCAAAAGCTCACTATTGATGTTGTCAGACTCGACACAGTTCATGGTTTAGACCAGGGGTCGGCAACCTGCGGCTCTTGAGCCCCTCTGTTGCGGCTCTCTAAGTCTACATCCACACTAATACGTTTTAAAACAATCTCCATCCACATGGCGTTTAAGCATCGTTTTCTAATTGATCTCCGTCCAGACTTAAACGCCTGAAATCGAATATCACGTGACTCTTCACGTACACTGGGCATGGGGGTGGGTAGCGGTGTAAACAGGAAGTAGATTGGTTGCTCAAAGCCGCTAACGTGACGTCAGACGGCCGCTCAGTAGGTCTGATAACACCACTGGACACGCTGCTCGCTAATCGCTCCAATAACAGCTGCTTCCTCCGTAATAATGCAGACTTCAAATGAACAACAGCTGCTAGTAAAGACAACACGGTCAGTAATACCTGACCTTAAATACAAATGTGATAATATTTTGTCAACTAAAATGTGCGTCACATCCTATTACGCATGTCAAGAGCCTTTCCCTGCAGGTGGCTCATCATGATTTTCAGACCCCGGCCCTCTGTAAACTATCAATGGATAAATCCAAAAAAAGAAAAGTCACGGAGGAAAATAGAGAGTTTAATTCTGCGTGGACGTATTTATTTGCTTTCACTGCCAATGATGCTGGCTTCCCTGTATGCTTGATATGTGCAAACAATGTAATCTTGAAAGTCACTTCCACAACAAACACAGCATTTGCTGATAAGTGTCACGCTGGAGATGAGTGAAAAAGAGCGATTTCTCAGCTGCTGCAGCAAACTCTCCTCTTCATAAGAGTTTGATATTGTTGTAACAGGTAAAATAGCAATAAAATGTCAAGAATTGTCTTTATTCTTGTTCTATATTTTCATCAATAAACAAACCATAGTTTTTTTGTGTATATAATGTAACTATATATAAAACTTTATAAGCTGTGATATCAAATAGCTTTTGCGGCTCCAGACACATTTTATTAGGTGGAAAATAGAGCAAAATGTCTCTTTGGATAGAAAAGGTTGCTGACCCCTGGTTTAGACATTAACTGTGGCGTATTTGGCGCTGTGAAAAAATCTTGAGGTAAATACGAGAGAAAATCAGGAGCCAAGATTATTTATCATCAGTTTGCTCTGTGAGCATCAAAGTCATCCTTTTGTCTTTTTCTTTTTTTAAACGCATATTCTTTATCACAGGTGGATGACACAAGACAAGAGTATTTACCAAACACAACAACACAGACCAGGAGACTTTTAAACATGAAAAGAGCATTATATTTATGAAATATTTCAAAATTATATTTGTTCACAAATAACAAAAGTTTTGACAAACAGAGGATGTGATCATTGTACGGATCAATGCAGCACCCTCGTTCTCACCACATAGAAAAAGAGTGTATTTCCTTACAAAGAGCCGTCCTATCGAGGTTGGGAAGATGTGAGCGAGGCGCTTTAGAGGGGTATCAGCTCTGGATAAACTGCAGGAAAGGAGACCAGGTGTTATGGAATGGGATCAGTCCTATAGGGTGGTGTGAGATTTTCTTTGCTCACAGATTGAGCCAATGGATGAACGATCATTTCGTTCTGTCTTTCCAGTTGAGTAACAACGAATGATATCAGGATAAAAGTTTGGGGAAAAAGTAATGTAAGAGCGAAAGGCTCGCCTAACAGAGAGCTGGAAGACGAGAGAGGGGGACGGTGAGGTTGAGGATCTTGGACAGCTTTCCCAGGACCTGACCAAAACCGCCCGACTGGTGTGAGTAGCCAGAACGCATGTTTGTCTGTCACAGCGGGTCAGTGCGTGCAGCCTGTTTTAAACCAGGGACTGTGTATGCACTACGGAGAGGAGTGGACGGTGTGGGGGGAGTTGCTGTAAAGTGCAGTGAACACGGAGAGTCGATCTCAAAACAGCATAGAATTTAACAAAGTCATTAATAATTGTTCGTTAAATGCATCATTAGATGCCCGAACCACCTCGGCTGACTCCTTTCGACGCAAAGGAGTAACGCCTCAACTCCAAGTTCCCTCCTGATGTCCAAGCTCCTTACCCTATCTCTAAGCCCGGCCACCCTACGGAGGAAACTCATTTCGGCCGCTTGTAGCCGTGACCTCGGGCATCTAATCAGGATGCCTCCTGGGCGCCTCCCACTGGAGGTTTTCCGGGCAAGCCTAACTGGTAAGAGACCCCGGGGAAGACCCAGAACACGCTGGAGGGATTACATCTCCCAGCTGGCCTGGGAACGCCTCGGGATCCCCCAGAATGAGCTGGAAATGTTGCGGGGGAGAGGGAAGTCTGGGTCAGCCTGCTTGGCCTGCTGCCACCGCGACCCGACCCCGGATAAGTGGAGGAAAATGGATGGATGGATAAATGAATCATTATGGTAATCTTTACAATAGCTAATGTTCCTGTGTACTGTGTATTAACATGTGTTCACTACATTCAGTCGTGTGTGATGGCACCATGGTGATCAGCACTCCAAAACTGGATCTTTCAGTAGCTGCAGGAAGCTAAAGATAAAGCGACTGTTCATACTAACACGAGCTAGCATCATTAGCACTACAGGCTTGAAATGTAATGGTATACCAGCAGTGTAGCATCCACATCATGTCCACAGGACTGTGCTACAGCCCAGTACAGAACAGATGGTTGATGTATGTTTTATTCATACTTAGGGATGCCAATTTCAATTTTTTTTCTGACTGTTAGCTGACCTTTGCTAACCGATCATTAACTGACAAGATTGAAGGAGCGTATCAATATTCCCTCAGATCAGTACTTCCGCAGGTTCCATGCCATTGTTACATTTTAACTTTGTCAATAACAAACACAAAAAAATTACCCAATTATGAAAACTAAACATAAGCCAACATCAGTTGTTCATGGTAATTATACCCAAATTAAGAACAATATCGTGTTATGTTGTCAAATCAAAGTATTTTTAAATCTCACCACCAACTGTTTTGAGTTTCTCTATGACATGAGTGGTCTCCACTCATAAATGTGAATTTTACCCCAATGGCTGCCTTCAACTGACACGACCTGAACACAGAATCAGCTCCATCAGCTGTATGAATTAAGCTATAGTGCATAAAAAATAGAGTCCTTGGAAAAACACAATAATCCCAAATACCATTGTTTCCACCTGAAAGTCAAAAGAATTGAGTAAATACGACTCATTATTCCGAAAAAGCCAAGTCCGAAAAAAGTCCCATTTGTCCGACAGCCCGTCATCCCGCAAACAATCGGCCCATTGTTCCGAAGGCCCATTCCTCCGAAATTACTCAAACGGAAGCACATGGCTAATTATTATGCAGAATGATGTCACAAATGCATGAAGGAAGAAATACCTGGCTCCTTCCAAACACCTAACATACAAACAGCCTTTTACAAACAAGCCGCCTGTGTGATAACAGTTAAAGTAAACTCTTTTCCACAGGTCGACAGATGGGTAAAGTGGGTTGAGGCGGTTTTGCACACACTGATTCAGTCACATCCATCACATCTCAAAGCATAAGACATAAACAGAGAGAAGCAGCTATACCAGACGCCTTACAAGGGAGTGCTTTCGAATATTTAATGGCAGCAAAATTAAGTCAGGCTTAAAAACCGAGAAAATGTATTTTTACGTCTCCCCGATCGTTTCAGAGTACAACGTGTATTTTAGTGTGAATGGGGGAAGAAAAATCAATGCAACTGTCAAATGTGAGCTGATTTAAATGAGTGGACAGCACAGCACATACAAACACTTTTCATTTGATATGAATGTGTACTCACATGTTCAAGTGTCTTTAGCTGTCTCTCTCTGCTTTTACTTCAGTTTCTCAAAGGTGTGTGCATCTTGACCCTGAACACACCTCTAGCGTACCAACAACCCACACTCCCTGGAGAGTTGCATCACCCACGTTCCCCAGCGTATAAACAAGTGTGTGTGTGAGTGTGTTTGTAATTGTAACTCCGGTTCCTATACTGGATGTACGCTTAGCTGAGCTCTAGAGACTTAGTGTAGGTGAAATTGACCTTGCGTTTCCTCCCGTACATTAAGTCGAGGTCTGAACCAAAGGCGAGCGGGTATGTGAACACACCGCTTGGTTCCGTTTCCTGTGTGTGAATTCAGCTTGAAGAACATCCCGATTCCTCAAATGTATCTCGAGGAGAGAGAGACAGCTTGTCGGTGGAGCTGTGAGTTGGGATGCACAGGTGTGTATGACATATTAAAGAGGAGTGACACACAGCTGGAATACAAACGACTGTATATCATTTGGGCCGCTGTGGCTCAGTTGGCGGTTCGATCCCCGGCTCCTCTTGTATGCTTGTGCACAAGTGTCCTGAAGCTCAAGTTGCTGCCGATGGGCATATGTGTGTGTATGTGTGTGTTAAATAAAAAATTACATTATGCCATGCTGCATTTAAAGTAAATATAGAAGTTGTCATGGACACTATTATGCTCATCTGAGAGATCATACAATACAGCAGTGGGCTATAATAAGACAATGGGCAGCCGATGCAGATGCGCCATATGTCATATTTAACTGACGGCCATCGGAGCATGCATCTCTGCCATGCCTCAATTCCTCCGCTCGCACTTAGGGTGAGAGGGGGTAGAGGAGAGAGGAGGCGAGGTAAAGGAATCCTCAGTTGTCATAGAGATGGCGCCACGTGTGATGTATGGAACTTTGGTCACATGATTACAGGTGGTTGTATATGTGGGGATTGTCATAACCGTAATTTCTGAACAAACTCCATCCACTGATGAAGACCGTGAGACGCAGTTGAAAAGAGAAAAACCTGTGTCCACTATGCGATACGGCCTGTTTGTTTCTGGTATATTTCTACTTGGGTTTTATCCTCATGGTTGTGCCCATTCTGACAATGCCAAACCTTTACATTCACCCCTCTGTTGTTAAGATTCAGCAAACGCAACCTAGCCGATAACAAAGCGAAAGCAGTGAAAGCCTCCATAAGCTTTCCACATGCATTTTACTTAAATGATTTCATACACTTGTCTCAGAGTCCGACCTAAAGTTACCTCAGACATCAGCCAACTTGGAGCAGCTATTGTAACTAACGCCACACCTACTTCCTGGGCTTCAACTGTACACATCTCTATGTTTACATGTATGAGGTGGTGCAAAATTCTGTTCTAGATTATAACCGTTTGGACTGTTTGTATATAAAAAGTTGACGTAGTCACCATGACGTCACTCATTGGTCTGTAGACTATGAGAGGGTGGAGCTACGTAGATTGCTGAACAAGACATTTGCAGTCGACCAAAATGTTACATTTAACTGTCATGAAGTCACACTTTGACAGTTAAAGTTCTAAGAAAAAACAAAGGCCAACACCAAAATTGAACGGCGTGGTAGTGACCTGTCAATCACCGCGTAGCCCCGCCCTAAAGTATAGCCTACTTTATGGTCTATTTGACTCTAAATGGACCATAATGTACTAAATGAACATCATGCTGTATTGAAGAAGACTTGAAACTAGAGATTGAGACCATAAACTCATGTTTACAATGTTTACTGAGGTAATAAATCAAGAGAGAAGTAGAGTCATTTTCTCATAGACTTCTATACAACCAGAGGAGTCGCCCCCTGATGGACACTAGAGAGAAATAAAGTTTAAGGAACTTCAGCATTGACTTCACTTTTCAGTACCGGAGTTTGTTTCCATTAAAGAATTTCCAAAGAATTCATATAACTTCAAAAAATAAATAACAAAAAACATTAAAGCTGCAAGCAGCATTGATCGGGCCCTCGCATATTCACGCACGTCGAGGTTACTGGTGTGAGGATTTAAAATTAGAAGTGTCTTTTAGGATTTATAGTTAGAAGTGTTTCTTAGTAGGATTTATAGCACCCTTAGAAGTGGATAGTAAAATGTTAGCAAGTACTTGGGTTATACCAAATATGCTTGTAAAGCTTGTCAAAGTTTTTGCCAAAGTTGCAAATTCTTATCAAATGTATAGTATGTTTACAGTATGTTTACCATAGAAGTGTTAAGCCATAAAAGACAGTCATTGAATGTATTAAACTGTGAAGAATAGCCAAGGGTCAGACAGGGATTTTTAGACAGGCATTTACAGGGACACGCAGAAGGAATATCACACCCGCGCCGAGGGTCCTCCAGCTGGCTGATGCGAGAAAGGAGGAGCTAGCTGGATTTAAACCAATAGAAACAAAGACGGACATTTTGTGAACTTTTACGAACTATGAAAGGAGATACAGAGGAAGAATTCTTTCAGTTCCTCTCGTTTCATCTTGTAGGTTGTTACGCTTCCAGGTTGGAATGCGTGTGAACTCTTTTTCGCGAATCATATTTCTATAGATTCTGTAAATAGTGTACTTCACTTTGCAATTGTTTTAGCTTCAGTAGGATTTAATACTTTTGATTGTAAATCAGTTTATGGTAGATTATTATTGAAGCGACTCTACTGTAAAAGACAGTGGAGCGTGACTCGCGGCCCTGCCTCGTGTGGGGAACATTGAAGCCTCCACACTGGCAGGACTGTGGTTGATGCGGCCATGCATTTCTGTGACCATCATACACTGCATGCACGAGTTAAACGGTATTTCCTGTGTCGACAATGGCGTAGCCAGGTCATTTTGCCAGGTCTTAAACCTTGAATGTTTTGAGTGTACCTCCGAATACAATCATAACTGTAAGCCTGTAAAAATCGGCAAACAACTGAATGTGTGTGAACGCGCTTCAGTGTTAGTAACATAACAGACTGTCAAAGTAAATGCAGGTCGTTTGTTTGTGCAGCTAGCTCTGACAATCACTGCTGAGTACCTCACAGCTGGAAGAGTCGAGGAGAAATAGGAGAATGTATAGTTCCATGTGGAAAAAAAACATCTTTTTATAAAGAAATAAGTTTGATCCAAAAGGTGAGCCAATGTAGAAGAATCTATCATACAAATTAGTCTGGGTGCAGTTTGATTTTATTAAACAAACTTCACGTTGCATGAAATTACTTTACATTACGGCCTGGCTCCAAAACAAACAAAAACAATTAAATTGATTATTAATGAAAACTCCACGTACAAGCGCGATTTGGAAACCTTTTTTATCCAATTTCTGCTCTCCAAGCATCTTCGTTTGCACATATTTAGATCAGAGAAGTCTTTTTCTGGTGGTGTGCCGATGAAACCTTTCAATAAGTTCAGTGTTTAGGCCGCTGTAATTATAGAATCCTGCTTACGTCCGTGTTTGCCAGTAGGTGGCGCTATGACTATGAGTTAATATAGGCATGCAGAAGTCATGACAGTCATCAAGCACGTCAAGTTTGGCACAGTTTTGACGAAGTACAGTCAAGTTGAAACAGTTTGATGGATGATGGCGAACCATGTAAAATGGCCACCACATCCACGTCGTTCGATGAAACCTAAAGCTTTGAGTAACTTTTAAAAACTAAGGTCTTTATATTGTTCTGACCAAATTCTAGGCTGATCTGATTAATTCCCTAGGAGGAGTTCATTAAAGTACAGCACCTGGAAATGGCAAAAAAAACAGGAGAAATTCATCCAAAATTAAAAATGGGTGACTTCCGTTTGGGTTTAGAGCAGGGGTATTCAACTAAAATTCCAAAAGGTCCAGATTGAGAAAATCTCCTCGGGCAAAGGTCCGAAACATTACAATAATATCTAACTTGCGCGATTTATTGCCATATATAGAAATATATTCAAGAAGCCTAGTAGTAGTAACATCTCTGTGTAGTCAACAACTGTCAAATCAAATAAAGAAAGTACACATCAATTATATTTTAACAAATTATTATTCTCAGTTTTCAAATTTAACTGGATGGATTATAAATAATACAAATAAATGTTCTTCTCATTTCAAGTACAATAAGGGCTGCATTAAAGAATAACTGACAAAACAGAAAGCTTTTCAAAATGTGCATCTTAAAATAAAGTAATTCATTTTAGAAAAAATTATTTCACTGAATTGTCCTGCAGCTTTAAATTCAGTTCATTCAGGTGTGAAGTGATGTCAATAAAAAAAGCCACAATATTATATTTTTCTCATCTTCTAACAAGATAAATCAGTGAGCATGATCTTTATCTGTGGTTATTAACACTTGTTTCAGTTCTATTCTCCCTGTTAACATCATTGTTGGGCAATGAATTCATGTGTTATGATTCTGATCATATTGAGCTCTTAGGTTTATTTTGTGTCTTCATTTCAGATGTGAGTGGGTACGTTTGTTGAAAAGAGTTGTGCTTTGCCTTGTCGCTTCATTTGCCGCTTTTATCAATAGTTACAGTTTCTGAACATATGATACTGGTTTTAACTGCCTGTGGGGAGAATTAACATATAAGAGTCTGTTCATAATTGCTTATAAATTCTATTCTCTCTGAACACATTTCTCTTTTTGGAGAACGTCATGTGAGATAACTTCTTTGATTAGCTCAATGTTCCTGCTCTTCTTTCTATTTCCTCGTCTCAGCCCCGTGTGTCACGGTGTGTGTAAACCCCGCTCGAGTCAGGAAACTTGTCAGAATACCCATATTTCATTGGCTGAGCTGCATCACCTGATGTGATTTACAACTCATTGGTCAGTGTGTTTCCTGCACCGCTGAACAAGTGCCGTAACGGCTGAATCAAGTGCGCTGGTTAAAGTCCAACTCGCTGCCTAATATGTTTAATTCCGAATTGTCTTTCGGTTCCACGGTCCGGGACCGGATGCAACTGCGTCTGGGTCCGGACCGCGGTCCGCCAATTGGGGACACCTCGTTTAGAGCATGGTCCCAAGATACTTTTTTTAAGTTCAGACGTGATACATCTACCTACCAAATTTTGTAAATCTATGTCAAACGTACTGCGAGGGCTGCTTCGTCGAAATCTTGTAGGGGGCACTATGGAGCCGACTTAACAATCTAAAGCATTAAAATCACATTAGATAACTACATTCAGGATTGTAAATGTGTTTTGACAAGTAGGTTATGTTTTGAGCATGTTTAGCCTCTCAAAAACACCTTAATTTTTCATGGCGAAGAAAGCGTCGCCACGGCAATGGCTTTTCACAAAACAATAAGCTTTGAGTAACTTTTCATCACAAAGGTCTTTAGATTGTACTGACCAAATTTGAAATTGATTCAATTATTTCCCTAGGAGGAGTTCGTTAAAGTACAGCGCCTGGAAATGACAAAAACAACACTAGAAATTCATAAATAATTTCAAAATGGCTGACTTCCGGTTGGGTTTAGAGCATGGCTCCAAGAGATTTTATTTTAAGTCGAAATGTGATTTATGAGCCTACCAAATTTTATACATTTATGTGAAACGTACTGCGAGGGCTGCTTCGTCGAAAGTTTGTAGGGGGCGCTATTGAGCCGATTTGCAACTCTGAACGAATAAAATCATATTATATAACTACATTTTGGGCTTGTAATCTGTGTGCCAAGTTTTCTTATGTTTCGAGCATTTTTTGCCTCAAAATTACCTTCGTTTTTTTCACAGCGAAAACTGCGTCGCCATGACGAAACATCAAAAGCTTCATGAACTGGCATTATGAACTTCTTACATTTGTGTGGAACTAATTTGATGTAGATCTGATATACCTACTAAGAGAAACAAGCCAAAGTATAAAGACTTTAACTTCTTGGCCTCCAGATGTCTTCAGGACTAGAGTCTAATCCAACATGTGAAATCTGGTAAAGATCTGATGATGTGGAGTCGAGTTACATCAGTTTATTCGTTCACGGCGAGGGATTGAAATTCACCGAGCTGCCACGTCGCCGCCCTTCAACAACTTCTTACAATCTTCACAATGAAGCATTATCAAGGTCTTAAGACTTTTCTGACAACATTTTAGAGGGATCTGATTAATCTGTGAGGAGCAGGATGCAAAAGTACACAACCAATAACTTCCTGTTGCTACCAGGTGGAGATATTGCTATGATTCTAAATTGTCATATAGATGTGTTCAAGGTTAGGATTTTATGACATATGAAAAAACGTCAAAAAACGTCATAAAATTCAAAATGGCCGACTTCCTGTTTTGTTAAGTGAATAACTCCAAGAGGATTTTTTGTATGTCCCATCACGTTCCACATACCTACCAAATTGTATACAGCTAGGTGAAACCCAATGTTGGGGCTATTCAATAGGGGGCACTATCGACCCAATATTTCATACACCCTGGACACCCCAATCAGGCTGCAATTTCCGCAAATTCTGCCTTGCGTGGCAAATTTTGAAAACTTCCCAGTATCCCAAGCACTTCCTTTTTGCGACGAAACAGGTACGATAATAATAATAAACATTAGAATAACAATAGGTCCTCCTCTCCGACTACGTCGGTGCTTGGGCCCAAATAAACATTAGAATAACAATAGGTCCTCCGCTCCGACTATGTCGGTGCTCGGGCCCTAAATATAGCCTCTATTGCTGATTGGGTTCCAGTCTCAAATCCGGCAGTACCAGGGGGTTCATTTGGGTCAAGTAGGCGCAGATATGGAACGGTTTCAGGTCTTTCAGGTGTTAGGCCAGGGCAGAACTCTAGGTTTTTGGCCTCTGTCGATTTAGTGTGTTAACTAGAGAAGTATAACTATGATAAACTGTCATAGTAATAATCTATCATTTCAAAGCCAGATAACATCCTGGTATAACGTTCTGTAATTTTATTAACGTTCTCCTTTATGGGTCATGAATGAGATATGAATTGAAATACAAGATAAAAGTTACCCTCTGCCTACCGTTGTACAGACTCTGGTGGTGGGGGGCCATCTCCTCTCCTGCTGTCATCCTCTGATCCTCGTCCCTGCCGGGGGAGCCACTGCCATACCTCCCCTTGCCGTGCTCTGCCCCGGGGCTGTGCTGATAGTGGTAGTGGTGCCGTATAGACTGTGGACTACCCAAGATCACTCGCCCTTTCCTCAGGTGCTCGGGCGTCCCCATCGCTGCCATCTTGGCCTCGGGACCCCCGCAGCCCACCCCCGCCATGTTGACCGATCGGTGTCTCTGACTCAGCTCAGGGCTAGACTTGGCCGAGCTCTTCCCTCCACCCGGTGACACCTGTCCCGACAACAATAGCTGTTTGTGGGCTAACAGGTCAGACCTGCAGGGTTTGGCGTGGGAGTCGCACGGTAGCCTTGTGGGGGACTTGCTGTGTTTCTCCTGGCTGCGTCCCCGAGGGCCAAGAGGGTCCAGGTTGGTGAGGGAGCCCCCGCGGGGGCGGCAGGACTGGGGGAAGGTGTGGTACTCTGGGGTGGAGCTGTGCCTCCTGCCGGTGGATTTGCACATGTCTCCCGGTTTGTGGGTGTGCTCCGAGGGGACGCACCTCGATCCTGGGCTGGCGTTGGAGCCCAGCTGAGATGGTTTTCGGTGGGGGTTGTCTGGGATATCGTTGCTCCCTGCGCTGGAGGTGCTGCTCCCATCGCCGACGTCCCGCAGCAGGCCAGACGCTGGGACCCCCCCACCCAGCTGAAACAGACTGTCAATGGAGCTCCTACGTCCGGGACCTCCGTGCCCTCCGCCTCCGGCCACGGCCGCAGCCCTCTCCTCCTCCAGCATGAGGCACACCTCCTTGAGCTCCAGGTTTTCCCAGACAACCTCAACCTGCCGCTGCTCCAGCTCCTTCAGCTTCTGCAGGTAGATGGACATCTCCTTCCTCATCAGGCCGGCGCTGTAGCGGCCGAGGCGCTGCCACTCCCGCGACACCCGCTTCCCCTTCTGCCGGTCGTCGTCCAGGAAGCAGCACAGGTCCCGCAGCTCCTGGTTGTCCTCCTGCAGTTTCTGGTTCACGTCCTGGTTTATACATATAGGCGCTCACACACACACACACACACACACACAGAGCAGCACAGTGAGGGATTACATGCACACTCCTGCTGGGATTGATCAGTTATCGAGTGAAAATAGACAGACAATTTATATGCAACTATTTTGCTAATCGTTTGAGTTGCTTTTCAAGCAAAAAAAGATAAACATTCTCTGGTTCCAACTTCTCAAATGGGAGAATTTTGCAGCTTTTCCTCGTCTAATTAGTTTCTTAGACAGTTGACAAAACATGTCTTTTGAAAGTGTCAGATTGTGACGGGCTTTTTCCACTGTTTGCTGACAGTTTATAGGCAATGAGTTCAATGTCAGATTAACCAATAATAAAATCAGGGCTGCAACTAGTGACTATTTTCATTATGTATTAGTCTGCCAATTATACACGAATAACATCTAAAGCAATGACAAAGATATCCCAACTTCAAATATCTGGTTTTGTCCGACCAACATAAAAAAATAACTAAATATGTTTTTGTGATTATGATATAAAACAGCAAAAAGCAGTGAACCTCAAATTGAAGATGTCGGACCGGAGAATAAGAAGTATTTGTAATTACATTTTTTTTATTAAGATAGCAGCCGATAAACTTTCTTAACTCGTTAATTCGATGAATGACTTCAGCTCTGAATGAAATGATTATTAGCTGTTTTCTTGACTAGACTTAAAGATATTAGATATAAATATTCTAAACACAATGTGTAACTGATGGCTACACCAACAAACGTTTTGTGGACCAATGAAGGCAACAAGTTATCCATTTTTTTGATATACTCTGGGCACCAAAATCCACTTTATATGTAATGAATATATTATAAATTAATTGACACGAGCATTGACCATTCCAACAAGTCTGTATATCTCTAAGCAACATGATTAATGATTTTATAACCTTAACTATTTAGTGACCAATTTGCGCTGAACTGACAAACTATAAATGTGCCATATATCTCAGACGTCTTGCTCTGTTATTGATCCATACGCATCCACATCAGCATGCTCATTGCAGCACACACCCATCTTACCTTTAAACTCCGGATCTCGTTCAGGTGCTGCTGGAGTCTCCGGTTCACCTCCCGCATCAGATTGCTGTGCTCCACGATGGCGCTCCTCTTCCCCGCCTCCGCCCTCCGCAGCCGCCGTACCAGCTCCTCTTTGCCCCACTTCAGCAGCTCCTCGTCGTTCATTTTGGAGATGTCCTCTGCGGGACTCTCCGCGCTTTTGGACTGCTGCAGCTGCTGCGCGCCTTTCTCCATCCTTTTTCAACAACAGAGGTTTGGCAAAAAATAAATAAAAAGTAATGTGTTTAGTGAATTCCGGAGAACGAGACAGCAAACCAAGCCCCCCATCCCAAAATAAATCGAATACACCCAGGACAACTCCGATCCAAATCGCTATTTGGGTTCCCCCCCCCAACCCACCCTTCCTATGACCGTTGAATCACATCGCTTCCCCAGCTGCGCCTCTCTCCCACGCCCATGCTGCAGCTCCAGGTGCTCCTGCTGCTAAATCCCCGCCGTTAGAGCGTCAGTCCGCATGCTGCTGCTGCTGCGTCTCCGGCTGAGCCCTCCGACGGCTTGGCGGGGCGGTTTTTCTCCAGGTGCATGCCGGCGCCTTTTTGCGCACTCCCGCCGTCGCTCAGTGAGCACTACCTGCGCTGTTCGACCGCCGGGGAGGAGAAGGGGGAGGGGGAGGGTTGCAGGTGCATAGCCGGAGAGAAGAGGTGCGTTACTGTGGAGAACAGACTCTCTCTTCTCTCGCTCCGTCACCGGCTCTCTCCTGACGCATCTTTGTCATGTTGCGCCATCTGCTGCGGCTGAAAGATAAATGTACTGCAGAACACCTTCTCTAAATACTCATTTGACCTTCTCTAGTATTTTTATATTGATATTTAGTTTTCCTCATATTGTGTCCTCACCCTCTTCAGCTCAATCAGCTCCCCTCTTGTTCGGACAGAACAAACAAAAAAAATTAAAGAATAAACTAGAAATGATGGTGGGAAAGTAATGCTGCTCGGACAATAAAATGAAAAATGAACAAACAAACTGTATGAACTCACTGCAAATAAATATACTAATAACAAAAATATATTTATTACTCTAATTATATTTAGAAGATACTGCACAGTGTGGTCCGAACGTATTTGGACAGTGACACCAGCTCAGAGGATTTGAAACAATTACTGTCAGCTCTAAAGTTCAAGAACAGTTCAGGTTTTCGAAGTCTTTTCCTGTCAATTCTCTGCCTCCACCCGAGAACAGTGAAGATGAATCAATACATTTTGTTTGCGATGTTCGCAGCATTCAAAGGATTTCATGAATTCAAGAGTCTATATTCTGCACAAGCCAACAGTTCTCATTGGGACCATTTCCTCAAGGGAGTTTCAAAACTTTGAGGTCTAAGAATTATTGAAAGAAACAGGACGCCCTAACTAAGAGTCCATGTTTGAGATTTTTTAAACAACAAATTTATACTTTTAGCACGGAGGCAGATTTTCCTTAAATATCAGGAAAGCATCATACACATGTGGTCAAATTAAACAACAGCTTTCTTGTACTGCTGTGCCAGCATGAACACACACACACAAACACACATATATATAAATATATTCAATTTTAATTCAATATATTTTGTATAGCCCCAAATCACAAATTTGCCTCTTTTGCTGGGCTTTACAATCTGTATGCGACATCCTCTGACTTTAGACCCTCACATCGGAACAGGAAAAACTCCCAAAAAAAAACTTTAAAGGGGAGAAAAGAGGAAGAGACCTTAGAAAGCAACAGAGGAGGCATCCCTCTCTCAAGATGGACAAAAGTGTGAAAGATGTCATGTGTAGAAAATGAACATACCAGAGTTACAACACATTCAATGCTTATGACAGAAATGATTCATATAATGAGAGTAAGCAGAATAATGATGAAAACATGACTAAGAACAGCAGAAGTGGATATAGTAGAATAATAATAATAACAAAAGCAGTAATGGTATCGGCAATAGCAAGCAATGTGACTACTAATAAAGATAGTAGCAGTGGGTGTCAGCGGGGCCATGGCAGGAGGAATGACCAGGGTCCAGATAAAAACACTATCCATGGAAACCTGCAAATGGAGAAAGCACAAAAACTCTGAGGAAGAAGCAAAGTTAGTAATATGGATTAATGGAACATGAATTCATACAGAAGAGCAGAGAGAAGCTCAGTGCATCCTAGGAAGTCCTCTAGCAGTCTAGGCCTACAGCAGCTTATCTAAGGGCTGGTCCAAGGCAAACCTGAACCAGCCCTAACTATAAACCTGAACCAGCCCCAACTATAAACCTGAGCCAGCCCCAACTATAAACCTGAGC